>NW_027332702.1:0-93028 GCF_002575655.3 Aegilops tauschii subsp. strangulata
CCATCCTTTCATCCACATAGCATGTGCAAGAAAGTTGAGAGGGTTACGGCAAAAACTGGATGCACTTCGTGTACAAAACGGACAATCTCTTTCAGAGTATCAGGATTTCATACGGAAACTCGTCTGTCACAAAGGGATTACATTTTTTAAAACTTATTTGAACTCCTGACTTTTCGTGTGTTCAATATGCACCATTCAAAGCCACAACATCATTTTTCAATCCTTTCTGACTTCATTTGTTATTTTTCATGCATTTACTAATCATTTTGAGCTATAAGACCCTAAATTGAAAAGCATTTCAAATGAACTCTGAAAAGGTTGAAAGTTGGCATGGTATCATCATTTCATCCACATAGCATGTGCAAGACAGTTGAGAGGGTTACGACAAGAACTGCATGCACTTCGTGAACAAAACGGACAATCTCTTTCAAAGTATCAGGATTTCATACGGAAACTCGTCCGTTACAAAGGGTTTCGTTTTTAAAACTTCTTTTGAACTCCTGAGTTTTTGTGTGTTCAAAACGCACCATTCAAAGCCACATCATCATTTTTCAAGCCTTTCTGACTTCATTTGTTATTTTTCATGCATTTACTAATTATTTTGAGCTATAAGACCATAAAATTGAAAAGCATTTCTAATGAACTGTGAAAAGGTTGAAAGTTGGCATGGTATCATCATTTCATCCACATAGCATGTGCAAGAAAGTTGAGAGGGTTACGGCAAAAACTGGATGCACTTCGTGTACAAAACGGACAAGCTCTTTCAAAGTATCAGGATTTCATACGGAAACTCGTCCGTTACCAAGGGATTTCATTTTTTAAAACTTATTTGAACTCCTGACTTTTTGTGTGTTCAAAACGCACCTTTCAAAGCCACATCATCATTTTTCAATCCTTTCTACCTTCATTTGTTATTTTTCATGCATTTACTAATTATTTTGAGCTATAAGACCCTAAAATTGAAAAGCATTTCATATGAACTCTGAAATGGTTGAAAGTTGGCATGGTCTCATCATTTCATCCACATAGCATGTGCAAGAAAGTTGAGAGGGTCCCGGCAAAAACTGGGTGCACTTCGTGTACAAAACGGACAATCTCTTTCAAACCATCAGGATTCCATACGGAAACTCGTCTGTTACAAAGGGATTTCATTTTTTAAAACTTATTTGAACTCCTGACTTTTTGTGTGCTCAAAATTCACCATTCAAAGCCACATCATCATTTTTCAATCCTTTCTGACTTCATTTGTTATTTTTCATGCAATTACTAATTATTTTGAGCTATAAGACCATAAAATTGAAAAGCATTTCAAATGAACTCTGAAAAGGTTGAAGTTGGCATGGTATCATCATTTCATCCACATAGCATGTGCAAGAAAGTTGAGAGGGTTACGGCAAAAACTGGATGCACTTCGTGTACAAAACGGACAATCTCTTTCAAAGTATCAGGATTTCATACGGAAACTCGTCTGTTACAAAGGAATTTCATTTTTTTAAACTTATTTGAACTCCTGACTTTTTGTGTGTTCAAAATGCACCATTCAAAGCCAAATCATCATTTTTCAATCCTTTCTGACTTCATTTGTTATTTTTCATGCATTTACTAATTATTTTGAGCTATAAGACCATAAAATTGAAAAGCATTTCAAATGAACTCTGAAAAGGTTGAAGTTGGCATGGTATTATCATTTCATCCACATAGAATGTGCAAGAAAGTTGAGAGGGTTACGGCAAAAACTGGATGCACTTCATGTACAAAACGGACAATCTCTTTCAAAGCATCAGGATTTCATATGGAAACTCGTCTGTTACAAAGGAATATCATTTTTTTAAACTTATTTGAACTCCTGACTTTTTGTGTGTTCAAAACGCACCATTCAAAGCCACATCATCATTTTTCAAGCCTTTCTAACTTCATTTGTTATTTTTCATGCATTTACTAATTATTTTGAGCTATAAGACCATAAAATTGAAAAGCATTTCTAATGAACTCTGAAAAGGTTGAAAGTTGGCATGGTATCATCATTTCATCCACATAGCATGTGCAAGAATGTTAAGAGGGTTACGGCAAAAACTGGATGCACTTCGTGTACAAAACGGACAATCTCTTTCAGAGTATCAGGATTTTGTACGGAAACTCGTCTGTTACACAGGGATTACATTTTTTAAAACTTATTTGAACTCCTGACTTTTCGTGTGTTCAATATGCACCATTCAAAGCCACAACATCATTTTTCAATCCTTTCTGACTTCATTTGTTATTTTTCATGCATTTACTAATTATTTTGGGCTATAAGACCCTAAAATTGAAAAGCATTTCAAATGAACTCTGAAAAGGTTGAAAGTTGGCATGGTATCATCATTTCATCCACATAGCATGTGCAAGACAGTTGAGAGGGTTACGACAAAAACTGCATGCACTTCGTGAACAAAATGGACAATCTCTTTCAAAGTATCAGGATTTCATACGGAAACTCGTCTGTTACAAAGGGATTTCATTTTTTAAAACTTATTTGAACTCCTGACTTTTTGTGTGTTCAAAATGCACAGTTCAAAGCCACATCATCATTTTTCAATCCTTTCTGACTTCATTTGTTATTTTTCATGCATTTTCTAATTATTTTGAGCTATAAGAGCATTTCAAATGAACTTTGAAAAGGTTGAAAGTTGGCATGGTATCATCATTTCATCCACATAGCATGTGCAAGAAAGTTGAGAGGGTCCCGGCAAAAACTGGATGCAATTCGTGTACAAAACGGCAATCTCTTTCAAAGTAGCAGGATTTCATACGGAAACTCGTCTGTTACAAAGGGATTTCATTTTTTTAAACTTATTTGAACTCCTGACTTTTTGTGTGTTCAAAATGCACCATTCCAAGCCACATCATCATTTTTCAATCCTTTCTGACTTCATTTGTTCTTTTTCATGCATTTACTAATTATTTTGAGCTATAATACCATAAAATTGAAAAGCATTTCTAATGAACTCTGAAAAGGTTGAAAGTTGGCATGGTATCATCATTATATCCACATAGCATGTGCAAGAAAGTTGAGAGGGTTACGGCAAAAACAGGATGCACTTCGTGTACAAAACGGACAATCTCTTTCAAAGTATCAGGATTTCATACGGAAACTCGTCTATTACAAAGGGATTTCATTTTTTAAAACTTATTTGAACTCCTGACTTTTTGTTTGTTCAAAACGCACCATTCAAAGCCACACCATCATTTTTCAAGCCTTTCTGACTTCATTTGTTATTTTTCATGCATTTACTAATTATTTTGAGCTATAAGACCATAAAATTGAAAAGCATTTCTAATGAACTCTGAAAAGGTTGAAAGTTGGCATGGTATCATCATTTCATCCACATAGCATGTGCAAGAAAGTTGAGAGGGTTACGGCAAAAACTGGATGCACTTCGTGTACAAAACGGACAATCTCTTTCAAAGTATTAGGATTTCATACGGAAACTCGTCTGTTACAAAGGGATTTCATTTTTTAAAACTTATTTGAACTCCTGACTTTTTGTGTGTTCAAAACGCACCTTTCAAAGCCACATCATCATTTTTCAATCCTTTCTACCTTCATTTGTTATTTTTCATGCATTTACTAATTATTTTGAGCTATAAGACCCTAAAATTGAAAAGCATTTCAAATGAACTCTGAAATGGTTGAAAGGTGGCATGGTATCATCATTTCCTCCACACAGCATGTGCAAGAAAGTTGAGAGGGTCCCGGCAAAAACTGGGTGCACTTCGTGTACAAAACGGACAATCTCTTTCAAAGCATCAGGATTTCATACGGAAACTCATCTGTTACAAAGGGATTTCATTTTTTAAAACTTATTTGAACTCCTGACTTTTTGTGTGTTCAAAATGCACCATTCAAAGCCACATCATCATTTTTAATCCTTTCTGACTTCATTTGTTATTTTTCATGCATTTACTAATTATTTTGAGCTATAAGACCATAAAATTGAAAAGCATTTCAAATGAACTCTGAAAAGGTTGAAGTTGGCATGGTATCATCATTTCATCCACATAGCATGTGCAAGAAAGTTGAGAGGGTTACGGCAAAAACTGGATGCACTTCGTGTACAAAACGGACAATCTCTTTCAAAGTATTAGGATTTCATACGAAAACTCGTCCGTTACAAAGGGATTTCATTTTTTTAAAACTTATTTGAACTCCTGACTTTTTGTGTGTTCAAAACGCACCTTTCAAAGCCACAACATCATTTTTCAATCCTTTCTGACTTCATTTGTTATTTTTCATGCATTTACTAATTATTTTGAGCTATAAGACCCTAAAATTGAAAAGCATTTCAAATGAACTCTGAAAAGGTTGAAAGTTGGCATGGTATCATCATTTCATCCACATAGCATGTGCAAGACAGTTGAGAGGGTTACGACAAAAACTGCATGCACTTCGTGAACAAAATGGACAATCTCTTTCAAAGTATCAGGATTTCATACGGAAACTCGTCTGTTACAAAGGGATTTCATTTTTTAAAACTTATTTGAACTCCTGACTTTTTGTGTGTTCAAAATGCACAGTTCAAAGCCACATCATCATTTTTCAATCCTTTCTGACTTCATTTGTTATTTTTCATGCATTTACTAATTATTTTGAGCTATAAGAGCATTTCAAATGAACTTTGAAAAGGTTGAAAGTTGGCATGGTATCATCATTTCATCCACATAGCATGTGCAAGAAAGTTGAGAGGGTCCCGGCAAAAACTGGATGCAATTCGTGTACAAAACGGCAATCTCTTTCAAAGTAGCAGGATTTCATACGGAAACTCGTCTGTTACAAAGGGATTTCATTTTTTAAACTTATTTGAACTCCTGACTTTTTGTGTGTTCAAAATGCACCATTCCAAGCCACATCATCATTTTTCAATCCTTTCTGACTTCATTTGTTCTTTTTCATGCATTTACTAATTATTTTGAGCTATAATACCATAAAATTGAAAAGCATTTCTAATGAACTCTGAAAAGGTTGAAAGTTGGCATGGTATCATCATTATATCCACATAGCATGTGCAAGAAAGTTGAGAGGGTTACGGCAAAAACAGGATGCACTTAGTGTACAAAACGGACAATCTCTTTCAAAGTATCAGGATTTCATACGGAAACTCGTCTGTTACAAAGGGATTTCATTTTTTAAAACTTATTTGAACTCCTGACTTTTTGTTTGTTCAAAACGCACCATTCAAAGCCACATCATCATTTTTCAAGCCTTTCTGACTTCATTTGTTATTTTTCATGCATTTACTAATTATTTTGAGCTATAAGACCATAAAATTGAAAAGCATTTCTAATGAACTCTGAAAAGGTTGAAAGTTGGCATGGTATCATCATTTCATCCACATAGCATGTGCAAGAAAGTTGAGAGGGTTACGGCAAAAACTGGATGCACTTCGTGTACAAAACGGACAATCTGTTTCAAAGTATTAGGATTTCATACGGAAACTCGTCTGTTACAAAGGGATTTCATTTGTTTTAAACTTATTTGAACTCCTGACTTTTTGTGTGTTCAAAACGCACCTTTCAAAGCCACATCATCATTTTTCAATCCTTTCTACCTTCATTTGTTATTTTTCATGCATTTACTAATTATTTTGAGCTATAAGACCCTAAAATTGAAAAGCATTTCAAATGAACTCTGAAATGGTTGAAAGGTGGCATGGTATCATCATTTCATCCACACAGCATGTGCAAGAAAGTTGAGAGGGTCCCGGCAAAAACTGGGTGCACTTCGTGTACAAAACGGACAATCTCTTTCAAAGCATCAGGATTTCATACGGAAACTCGTCTGTTACAAAGGGATTTCATTTTTTAAAACTTATTTGAACTCCTGACTTTTTGTGTGTTCAAAATGCACCATTCAAAGCCACATCATCATTTTTCAATCCTTTCTGACTTCATTTGTTATTTTTCATGCATTTACTAATTATTTTGAGCTATAAGACCATAAAATTGAAAAGCATTTCAAATGAACTCTGAAAAGGTTGAAGTTGGCATGGTATCATCATTTCATCCACATAGCATGTGCAAGAAAGTTGAGAGGGTTACGGCAAAAACTGGATGCACTTCGTGTACAAAACGGACAATCTCTTTCAAAGTATTAGGATTTCATACGAAAACTCGTCCGTTACAAAGGGATTTCATTTTTTTAAAACTTATTTGAACTCCTGACTTTTTGTGTGTTCAAAACGCACCTTTCAAAGCCACATCATCATTTTTCAATCCTTTCTACCTTCATTTGTTATTTTTCATGCATTTACTAATTATTTTGAGCTATAAGACCCTAAAATTGAAAAGCATTTCAAATGAACTCTGAAATGGTTGAAAGGTGGCATGGTATCATCATTTCATCCACATAGCATGTGCAAGAAAGTTGAGAGGGTCCCGGCAAAAACTGGGTGCACTTCGTGTACAAAACGGACAATCTCTTTCAAAGCATCAGGATTTCATACGGAAACTCGTCTGTTACAAAGGGATTTCATTTTCTAAAACTTATTTGAACTCCTGACTTTTTGTGTGTTCAAAATGCACCATTCAAAGCCACATCATCATATTTCAATCCTTTCTGACTTCATTTGTTATTTTTCATGCATTTACTAATTATTTTGAGCTATAAGACCATAAAATTGAAAAGCATTTCAAATGAACTCTGAAAAGGTTGAAGTTGGCATGGTATCATCATTTCATCCACATAGCATGTGCAAGAAAGTTGAGAGGGTTACGGCAAAAACTGGATGCACTTCGTGTACAAAACGGACAATCTCTTTCAAAGTATCAGGATTTCATACGGAAACTCGTCTGTTACAAAGGAATATCATTTTTTAAAACTTATTTTAACTCCTGACTTTTTGTGTGTTCAAAACGCACCATTCAAAGCCATATCATCATTTTTCAATCCTTTCTGACTTCATTTGTTATTTTTCATGCATTTACTAATTATTTTGAGCTATAAGACCCTAAAATTGAAAAGCATTTCAAATGAACTCTGAAAAGGTTGAAAGTTGGCATGGTATCATCATTTCATCCACATAGCATGTGCAAGACAGTTGAGAGGGTTACGACAAAAACTGCATGCACTTCGTGAACAAAACGGACAATCTCTTTCAAACTATCAGGATTTCATACGGAAACTCGTCTGTTACAAAGGGATTTCATTTTTTAAAACTTATTTGAACTCCTGACTTATTGTGTGTTCAAAATGCACCATTCAAAGCCACATCATCATTTTTCAATCCTTTCTGACATCATTTGTTATTTTTCATGCATTTACTAATTATTTTGAGCTATAAGACCATAAAATTGAAAAGCATTTCAAATGAACTCTGAAAAGGTTGAAAGTTGGCATGGTACCATCATTTCATCCACATAGCATGTGCAAGAAAGTTGAGAGGGTTACGACAAAAACTGGATGCACTTCGTGTACAAAACGGACAATCTCTTTCAGAGTATCAGGATTTCATACGGAAACTCGTCTGTCACAAAGGGATTACATTTTTTAAAACTTATTTGAACTCCTGACTTTTCGTGTGTTCAATATGCACCATTCAAAGCCACAACATCATTTTTCAATCCTTTCTGACTTCATTTGTTATTTTTCATGCATTTACTAATCATTTTGAGCTATAAGACCCTAAATTGAAAAGCATTTCAAATGAACTCTGAAAAGGTTGAAAGTTGGCATGGTATCATCATTTCATCAACATAGCATGTGCAAGACAGTTGAGAGGGTTAAGACAAGAACTGCATGCACTTCGTGAACAAAACGGACAATCTCTTTCAAAGTATCAGGATTTCATACGGAAACTCGTCCGTTACAAAGGGATTTCGTTTTTTAAAACTTATTTTGAACTCCTGAGTTTTTGTGTGTTCAAAACGCACCATTCAAAGCCACATCATCATTTTTCAAGCCTTTCTGACTTCATTTGTTATTTTTCATGCATTTACTAATTATTTTGAGCTATAAGACCATAAAATTGAAAAGCATTTCTAATGAACTGTGAAAAGGTTGAAAGTCGGCATGGTATCATCATTTCATCCACATAGCATGAGCAAGAATGTTGAGAGGGTTACGGCAAAAACTGGATGCACTTCGTGTACAAAACGGACAATCTCTTTCAAAGTATCAGGATTTCATACGGAAACTCGTCCGTTACCAAGGGATTTCATTTTTTAAAACTTATTTGAACTCCTGACTTTTTGTGTGTTCAAAACGCACCTTTCAAAGCCACATCATCATTTTTCAATCCTTTCTACCTTCATTTGTAATTTTTCATGCATTTACTAATTATTTTGAGCTATAAGACCCTAAAATTGAAAAGCATTTCATATGAACTCTGAAATGGTTGAAAGTTGGCATGGTATCATCATTTCATCCACATAGCATGTGCAAGAAAGTTGAGAGGGTCCCGGCAAAAACTGGGTGCACTTCGTGTACAAAACGGACAATCTCTTTCAAACCATCAGGATTGCATACGGAAACTCGTCTGTTACAAAGGGATTTGATTTTTTAAAACTTATTTGAACTCCTGACTTTTTGTGTGTTCAAAATGCACCATTCAAAGCCACATCATCATTTTTCAATCCTTTCTGACTTCATTTGTTATTTTTCATGCAATTACTAATTATTTTGAGCTATAAGACCATAAAATTGAAAAGCATTTCAAATGAACTCTGAAAAGGTTGAAGTTGGCATGGTATCATCATTTCATCCACATAGAATGTGCAAGAAAGTTGAGAGGGTTACGGCAAAAACTGGATGCACTTCATGTACAAAACGGACAATCTCTTTCAAAGCATCAGGATTTCATACGGAGACTCGTCTGTTACAAAGGAATATCATTTTTTTAAACTTATTTGAACTCCTGACTTTTGTGTGTTCAAAACGCACCATTCAAAGCCACATCATCATTTTTCAAGCCTTTCTGACTTCATTTGTTATTTTTCATGCATTTACTAATTATTTTGAGCTATAAGACCATAAAATTGAAAAGCATTTCTAATGAACTCTGAAAAGGTTGAAAGTTGGCATGGTATCATCATTTCATCCACATAGCATGTGCAAGAAAGTTGAGAGGGTTACGGCAAAAACTGGATGCACTTCGTGTACAAAACGGACAATCTCTTTCAGAGTATCAGGATTTCATACGGAAACTCGTCTGTTACAAAGGGATTACATTTTTTAAAACATATTTGAACTCCTGACTTTTCGTGTGTTCAATATGCACCATTCAAAGCCACAACATCATTTTTCAATCCTTTCTGACTTCATTTGTTATTTTGCATGCATTTACTAATTATTTTGAGCTATAAGACCCTAAAATTGAAAAGCATTTCAAATGAACTCTGAAAAGGTTGAAAGTTGGCATGGTATCATCATTTCATCCACATAGCATGTGCAAGAAAGTTGAGAGGGTTACGGCAAAAACTGGATGCACTTCATGTACAAAACGGACAAGCTCTTTCAAAGTATCAGGATTTCATACGGAATCTCGTCTGTTACAAAGGGATTTCATTTTTTAAAACTTATTTGAACTCCTGACTTTTTGTGTGTTCAAAATGCACCATTCAAAGCCACATCATCATTTTTCAATCCTTTCTGACTTCATTTGTTATTTTTCATGCATTTACTAATTATTTTGAGCTATAAGAGCATTTCAAATGAACTTTGAAAAGGTTGAAAGTTGGCATGGTATCATCATTTCATCCACATCGCATGTGCAAGAAAGATGAGAGGGTCCCGGCAAAAACTGGATGCACTTCGTGTACAAAACGGCAATCTCTTTCAAAGTAGCAGGATTTCATAAGGAAACTCGTCTGTTACAAAGGGATTTCATTTTTTAAAACTTATTTGAACTCTTGACTTTTTGTGTGTTCAAAATGCACCATTCCAAGCCACATCATCATTTTTCAATCCTTTCTGACTTCATTTGTTCTTTTTCATGCATTTACTAATTATTTTGAGCTATAATACCATAAAATTGAAAAGCATTTCAAATGAACTCTGAAAAGGTTGAAAGTTGGCATGGTATCATCATTATATCCAAATAGCATGTGCAAGAAAGTTGAGAGGGTTACGGCAAAAACTGGATGCACTTCGTGTACAAAACGGACAATCTATTTCAAAGTATCAGGATTTCATACGGAAACTCGTCTGTTACAAAGGGATTTCATTTTTTAAAACTTATTTGAACTCCTGACTTTTTGTGTGTTCAAAACGGACCATTCAAAGCCACATCATCATTTTTCAAGCCTTTCTGACTTCATTTGTTATTTTTCATGCATTTACTAATTATTTTGAGCTATAAGACCATAAAATTGAAAAGCATTTCTAATGAACTCTGAAAAGGTTGAAAGTTGGCATGGTATTATTATTTCATCCACATAGCATGTGCAAGAAAGTTGAGAGGGTTACGGCAAAAACTGGATGCACATCGTGTACAAAACGGACAATCTCTTTCAAAGTATCAGGATTTCATACGGAAACTCGTCCGTTACAAAGGGATTTCATTTTTTAAAACTTATTTGAACTCCTGACTTTTCGTGTGTTCAATATGCACCATTCAAAGCCACAACATCATTTTTCAATCCTTTCTGACTTCATTTGTTATTTTTCATGCAATTACTAATTATTTTGAGCTATAAGACCCTAAAATTGAAAAGCATTTCAAATGAACTCTGAAAAGGTTGAAAGTTGGCATGGTATCATCATTTCATCCACATAGCATGTGCAAGAAAGTTGAGAGGGTTACGGCAAAAACTGGATGCACTTCGTGTACAAAACGGACAATCTCTTTCAAAGTATCAGGATTTCATACGGAAACTCGTCCGTTACAAAGGGATTCCATTTTTTAAAACTTATTTGAACTCCTGACTTTTTGTGTGTTCAAAACGCACCTTCCAAGGCCACATCATCATTTTTCAATCCTTTCTACCTTCATTTGTTATTTTTCATGCATTTACTTATTTTGAGCTATAAGACCCTAAAATTGAAAAGCATTTCAAATGAACTCTGAAATGGTTGAAAGGTGGCATGGTATCATCATTTCATCCACATAGCATGTGCAAGAAAGTTGAGAGGGTCCCGGCAAAAACTGGGTGCACTTCGTGTACAAAACGGACAATCTCTTTCAAAGCATAAGGATTTCATACGGAAACTCGTCTGTTACAAAGGGATTTCATTTTTTAAAACTTATTTGAACTCCTGACTTTTTGTGTGTTCAAAACGCACCATTCAAAGCCACATCATCATTTTTCAAGCCTTTCTGACTTCATTTGTTATTTTTCATGCATTTACTAATTATTTTGAGCTATAAGACCCTAAAATTGAAAAGCATTTCAAATGAACTCTGAAAAGGTTGAAGTTGGCATGGTATCATCATTTCATCCACATAGCATGTGCAAGAAAGTTGACAGGGTTACGGCAAAAACTGGATGCACTTCGTGTACAAAACGGACAATCTCTTTCAAAGTATCAGGATTTCATACGGAAACTCGTCCGTTACAAAGGGATTTCATTTTTTAAAACTTATTTGAACTCCTGACTTTTTGTGTGTTCAAAACGCACCTTTCAAAGCCACATCATCATTTTTCAATCCTTTCTACCTTCATTTGTTATTTTTCATGCATTTACTTATTTTGAGCTATAAGACCCTAAAATTGAAAAGCATTTCAAATGAACTCTGAAATGTTTGAAAGGTGGCATGGTATCATCATTTCATCCACATAGCATGTGCAAGAAAGTTGAGATGGTCCCGGCAAAAACTGGGTGCACTTCGTGTACAAAACGGACAATCTCTTTCAAAGCATCAGGATTTCATACGGAAACTCGTCTGTTACAAAGGGATTTCATTTTTTAAAACTTATTTGAACTCCTGACTTTTTGTGTGTTCAAAACGCACCATTCAAAGCCACATCATCATTTTTCAAGCCTTTCTGACTTTATTTGTTATTTTTCATGCATTTACTAATTATTTTGAGCTATAAGACCATAAAATTGAAAAGCATTTCTAATGAACTCTGAAAAGGTTGAAAGTTGGCATGGTATCATCATTTCATCCACATAGCATGTGCAAGAAAGTTGAGAGGGTTACGGCAAAAACTGGATGCACTTCGTGTACAAAATGGACAATCTCTTTCAAAGTATCAGGATTTCATACGGAAACTCGTCCGTTACAAAGGGATTTCATTTTTTAAAACTTATTTGAACTCCTGACTTTTCGTGTGTTCAATATGCACCATTCAAAGCCACAACATCATTTTTCAATCCTTTCTGACTTCATTTGTTATTTTTCATGCAATTACTAATTATTTTGAGCTATAAGACCCTAAAATTGAAAAGCTTTTGAAATGAACTCTGAAAAGGTTGAAAGTTGGCATGGTATCATCATTTCATCCACATAGCATGTGCAAGAAAGTTGAGAGGGTCACGGCAAAAACTGGATGCACTTCGTGTACAAAACGGACAATCTCTTTTAAAGTATCAGGATTTCATACGGAAACTCGTCCGTTACAAAGGGATTTCATTTTTTAAAACTTATTTGAACTCCTGACATTTTGTGTGTTCAAAACGCACCTTTCAAAGCCACATCATCATTTTTCAATCCTTTCTACCTTCATTTGTTATTTTTCATGCATTTACTAATTATTTTGAGCTATAAGACCCTAAAATTGAAAAGCCTTTCAAATGAACTCTGAAATGGTTGAAAGGTGGCATGGTATCATCTTTTCATCCACATAGCATGTGCAAGAAAGTTGAGAGGGTCCCGGTAAAAACTGGGTGCACTTCGTGTACAAAACAGACAATCTCTTTCAAAGCATCAGGATTTCATACGGAACCTCGTCTGTTACAAAGGGATTTCATTTTTTTAAACTTATTTGAACTCCTGACTTTTTGTGTGTTCAAAATGCACCATTCAATGCCACATCATCATTTTTCAATCCTTTCTGACTTCATTTCGGTATTTTTCATGCATTTACTAATTATTTTGAGCTATAAGACCATAAAATTGAAAAGCATTTTAAATGAACTCTGAAAAGGTTGAAGTTGGCATGGTATCATCATTTCATCCACATAGCATGTGCAAGAAAGTTGAGAGGGTTACGGCAAAAACTGGATGCACTTCGTGCACAAAACGGACAATCTCTTTCAAAGTATCAGGATTTCATACGGAAACTCGTCTGTTACAAAGGAATATCATTTTTTAAAACTTATTTTAACTCCTGACTTTTCGTGTGTTCAAAACGCACCATTCAAAGCCACATCATCATTTTTCAATCCTTTCTGACTTCATTTGTTATTTTTCATGCATTTACTAATTATTTTGAGCTATAAGACAATAAAATTGAAAAGCATTTCAAATGAACTCTTAAAAGGCTGACAGTTGGCATGGTATCATCATTTCATCCACATAGCATGTGCAAGAAAGTTGAGAGGGTTACGACAAAAACTGGATGCACTTCGTGTACAAAACGGACAATCTCTTTCAGAGTATCAGCATTTCATACGGAAACTCGTCTGTTACAAAGGGATTACATTTTTTAAAACTTATTTGAACTCCTGACTTTTCGTGTGTTCCATATGCACCATTCAAAGCCACAACATCATTTTTCAATCCTTTCTGACTTCATTTGTTATTTTTCATGCATTTACTAATTATTTTGAGCTATAAGAGCATTTCAAATGAACTCTGAAAAGGTTGAAAGTTGGCATGGTATCATCATTATATCCACATAGCATGTGCAAGAAAGTTGAGAGGGTTACGGCAAAAACTGGATGCACTTCGTTTCCAAAACGGACAATCTCTTTCAAAGTATCAGGATTTCATACGGAAACTCGTCTGTTACAAAGGGATTTCATTTTTTAAAACTTATTTGAACTCCTGACTTTTTGTGTGTTCAAAACGCACCTTTCAAAGCCACATCATCATTTTTCAATCCATTCTGACTTCATTTGTTATTTTTTCATGCATTTACTAATTATTTTGAGCTATAAGACCCTAAAATTGAAAAGCATTTCAAATGAACTCTGAAAAGGTTGAAAGTTGGCATGGTATCATCATTTCATCCACATAGCATGTGCAAGAAAGTTGAGAGGGTTACGGCAAAAACTGGATGCACTTCCTGAACAAAACGGACAATCTCTTTCAAAGTATCAGTATTTCATACGGAAACTCGTCTGTTACAAAGGGATTTCATTTTTTAAAACTTATTTGAACTCCTGACTTTTTGTGTGTTCAAAATGCACCATTCAAAGCCACATCATCATTTTTCAAGCCTTTCTGACTTTATTTGTTATTTTTCATGCATTTACTAATTATTTTGAGCTATAAGACCATAAAATTGAAAAGCATTTCTAATGAACTCTGAAAAGGTTGAAAGTTGGCATGGTATCATCATTTCATCCACATAGCATGTGCAAGAAAGTTGAGAGGGCTACGGCAAAAACTGGATGCACTTCGTGAACAAAACGGACAATCTCTTTCAAAGTATCAGGATTTCATACGGAGACTCGTCTGTTACAAAGGGATTTCATTTTTTTAAACTTATTTGAACTCCTGACTTTTTGTGTGTTCAAAATGCACCATTCAAAGCCATATCATCATTTTTCAATCCTTTCTGACTTCATTTTTTATTTTTCATGCATTTACTAATTATTTTGAGCTATAAGACCCTAAAATTGAAAAGAATTTCAAATGAACTCTGAAAAGGTTGAAAGCTGGCATGGTATCATCATTTCATCCACATAGCATGTGCAAGAAAGTTGAGAGGGTTACGGCAAAAACTGGATGCACTTCCTGAACAAAACGGACAATCTCTTTCAAAGTATCAGGATTTCATACGGAAACTCGTCTGTTACAAAGGGATTTCATTTTTTAAAACTTATTTGAACTCCTGACTTTTTGTGTGTTTAAAATGCACCATTCAAAGCCACATCATCATTTTTCAAGCCTTTCTGACTTTATTTGTTATTTTTCATGCATTTACTAATTATTTTGAGCTATAAGACCATAAAATTGAAAAGCATTTCTAATGAACTCTGAAAAGGTTGAAAGTTGGCATGGTATCATCATTTCATCCACATAGCATGTGCAAGAAAGTTGAGAGGGCTATGGCAAAAACTGGATGCACTTCGTGAACAAAACGGACAATCTCTTTCAAAGTATCAGGATTTCATACGGAGACTCGTCTGTTACAAAGGAATTTCATTTTTTAAAACTTATTTGAACTCCTGACTTTTCGTGTGTTCAAAATGCACCATTCAAAGCCACATCATCATTTTTCAATCCTTTCTGACTTCATTTTTTATTTTTCATGCATTTACTAATTATTTTGAGCTATAAGACCCTAAAATTGAAAAGCATTTCAAATGAAATCTGAAAAGGTTGAAAGTTGGCATGGTATCATCATTTCATCCACATAGCATGTGCAAGAAAGTTGAGAGGGTTACGGCAAAAACTGGATGCACTTCGTGTACAAAACGGACAACGTCTTTCAAAGTATCAGGATTTCATACGGAAACTCGTCTGTTACAAAGGGATTTCATTTTTTAAAACTTATTTGAACTCCTGACTTTTTGTGTGTTCAAAATGCACCATTCAAAGCCACATCATCATTTTTCAAGCCTTTCTAACTTTATTTGTTATTTTTCATGCATTTACTAATTATTTTGAGCTATAAGACCATAAAATTGAAAAGCATTTCTAATGAACTCTGAATAGGTTGAAAGTTGGCATGGTATCATCATTTCATCCACATAGCATGTGCAAGAAAGTTGAGAGGGCTACGGCAAAAACTGGATGCACTTCGTGAACAAAACGGACAATCTCTTTCAAAGTATCAGGATTTCATACGGAAACTCGTCTGTTACAAAGGGATTTCATTTTTTTAAACTTATTTGAACTCCTGACTTTTTGTGTGTTCAAAATGCACCATTCAAAGCCACATCATCATTTTTCAAGCCTTTCTGAGTTTATTTGTTATTTTTCATGCATTTACTAATTATTTTGAGCTATAAGACCATAAAATTGAAAAGCATTTGTAATGAACTCTGAAAAGGTTGAAAGTTGGCATGGTATCATCATTTCATCCACATAGCATGTGCAAGAAAGTTGAGAGGGTTACGGCAAAAACTGGATGCACTTCGTGTACAAAACGGACAACCTCTTTCAAAGTATCAGGATTTCATACGGAAACTCGTCTGTTACAAAGGGATTTCATTTTTTAAAACTTATTTGAACTCCTGACTTTTTGTGTGTTCAAAACGCACCTTTCAAAGCCACATCATCATTTTTCAGTCCATTCTGACTTCATTTGTTATTTTTTCATGCATTTACTAATTATTTTGAGCTATAAGACCCTAAAATTGAAAAGCATTTCAAATGAACTCTGAAAAGGTTGAAAGTTGGCATGGTATCATCATTTCATCCACATAGCATGTGCAAGAAAGTTGAGAGGGTTACGGCAAAAACTGGATGCACTTCCTGAACAAAACGGACAATCTCTTTCAAAGTATCAGGATTTCATACGGAAACTCGTCTGTTACAAAGGGATTTCATTTTTTAAAACTTATTTGAACTCCTGACTTTTTGTGTGTTCAAAATGCACCATTCAAAGCCACATCATCATTTTTCAAGCCTTTCTGACTTTATTTGTTATTTTTCATGCATTTACTAATTATTTTGAGCTATAAGACCATAAAATTGAAAAGCATTTCTAATGAACTCTGAAAAGGTTGAAAGTTGGCATGGTATCATCATTTCATCCACATAGCATGTGCAAGAAAGTTGAGAGGGCTACGGCAAAAACTGGATGCACTTCGTGAACAAAACGGACAATCTCTTTCAAAGTATCAGGATTTCATACGGAGACTCGTCTGTTACAAAGGGATTTCATTTTTTTAAACTTATTTGAACTCCTGACTTTTTGTGTGTACAAAATGCACCATTCAAAGCCACATCATCATTTTTCAATCCTTTCTGACTTCATTTTTTATTTTTCATGCATTTACTAATTATTTTGAGCTATAAGACCCTAAAATTGAAAAGCATTTCAAATGAACTCTGAAAAGGTTGAAAGTCTGCATGGTATCATCATTTCATCCACATAGCATGTGCAAGAAAGTTGAGAGGGTTACGGCAAAAACTGGATGCACTTCCTGAACAAAACGGACAATCTCTTTCAAAGTATCAGGATTTCATACGGAAACTCGTCTGTTACAAAGGGATTTCATTTTTTAGAACTTATTTGAACTCCTGACTTTTTGTGTGTTCAAAATGCACCATTCAAAGCCACATCATCATTTTTCAAGCCTTTCTGACTTTATTTGTTATTTTTCATGCATTTACTAATTATTTTGAGCTATAAGACCATAAAATTGAAAAGCATTTCTAATGAACTCTGAAAAGGTTGAAAGTTGGCATGGTATCATCATTTCATCCACATAGCATGTGCAAGAAAGTTGAGAGGGCTATGGCAAAAACTGGATGCACTTCGTGAACAAAACGGACAATCTCTTTCAAAGTATCAGGATTTCATACGGAGACTCGTCTGTTACAAAGGGATTTCATTTTTTAAAACTTATTTGAACTCCTGACTTTTCGTGTGTTCAAAATGCACCATTCAAAGCCACATCATCATTTTTCAATCCTTTCTGACTTCATTTTTTATTTTTCATGCATTTACTAATTATTTTGAGCTATAAGACCCTAAAATTGAAAAGCATTTCAAATGAAATCTGAAAAGGTTGAAAGTTGGCATGGTATCATCATTTCATCCACATAGCATGTGCAAGAAAGTTGAGAGGGTTACGGCAAAAACTGGATGCACTTCGTGTACAAAACGGACAACCTCTTTCAAAGTATCAGGATTTCATACGGAAACTCGTCTGTTACAAAGGGATTTCATTTTTTAAAACTTATTTGAACTCCTGACTTTTTGTGTGTTCAAAATGCACCATTCAAAGCCACATCATCATTTTTCAAGCCTTTCTGAGTTTATTTGTTATTTTTCATGCATTTACTAATTATTTTGAGCTATAAGACCATAAAATTGAAAAGCATTTCTAATGAACTCTGAAAAGGTTGAAAGTTGGCATGGTATCATCATTTCATCCACATAGCATGTGCAAGAAAGTTGAGTGGGTTACGGCAAAAACTGGATGCACTTCGTGTACAAAACGGACAACCTCTTTCAAAGTATCAGTATTTCATACGGAAACTCGTCTGTTACAAAGGGATTTCATTTTTTAAAACTTATTTGAACTCCTGACTTTTTGTGTGTTCAAAACGCACCTTTCAAAGCCACATGATCATTTTTCAATCCATTCTGACTTCATTTGTTATTTTTTCATGCATTTACTAATTATTTTGAGCTATAAGACCCTAAAATTGAAAAGCATTTCAAATGAACTCTGAAAAGGTTGAAAGTTGGCATGGTATCATCATTTCATCCACATAGCTTGTGCAAGAAAGTTGAGAGGGTTACGGCAAAAACTGGATGCACTTCCTGAAGAAAACGGACAATCTCTTTCAAAGTATCAGGATTTCATACGGAAACTCGTCTGTTACAAAGGGATTTCATTTTTTAAAACTTATTTGAACTCCTGACTTTTTGTGTGTTCAAAATGCACCATTCAAAGCCACATCATCATTTTTCAAGCCTTTTTGACTTTATTTGTTATTTTTCATGCATTTACTAATTATTTTGAGCTATAAGACCATAAAATTGAAAAGCAATTCTAATGAACTCTGAAAAGGTTGAAAGTTGGCATGGTATCATCATTTCATCCACATAGCATGTGCAAGAAAGTTGAGAGGGCTACGGCAAAAACTGGATGCACTTCGTGAACAAATCGGACAATCTCTTTCAAAGTATCAGGATTTCATACGGAGACTCGTCTGTTACAAAGGGATTTCATTTTTTTAAACTTATTTGAACTCCTGACTTTTTGTGTGTTCAAAATGCACCATTCAAAGCCACATCATCATTTTTCAATCCTTTCTGACTTCATTTTTTATTTTTCATGCATTTACTAATTATTTTGAGCTATAAGACCCTAAAATTGAAAAGCATTTCAAATGAAATCTGAAAAGGTTGAAAGTTGGCATGGTATCATCATTTCATCCACATAGCATGTGCAAGAAAGTTGAGAGGGTTACGGCAAAAACTGGATGCACTTCCTGAACAAAACAGACAATCTCTTTCAAAGTATCAGGATTTCATACGGAAACTCGTCTGTTACAAAGGGATTTCATTTTTTAAAACTTATTTGAACTCCTGACTTTTTGTGATTTCAAAATGCACCATTCAAAGCCACATAATCATTTTTCAATCCTTTCTGACTTCATTTGTTATTTTTCATGCATTTACTAATTAATTTGAGCTATAAGACCCTAAAATTGAAAAGCATTTCAAATGAACTCTGAAAAGGTTGAAGTTGGCATGGTATCATCATTTCATCCACATAGCATGTGCAAGAAACTTGAGAGGGTTACGGCAAAAACTGGATGCACCTCATGTACAAAACGGACAATCTCTTTCAAAGTATCAGGATTTCATATGGAAACTCGTCTGCTACAAAGGAATTTCATTTTTTTAAACTTATTTTAACTCCTGACTTTTTTTGTGTTCAAAACGCACCATTCAAAGCCACATCATCATTTTTCAAGCCTTTCCGACTTCATTTGTTATTTTTCATGCATTTACTAATTATTTTGAGCTATAAGACCATAAAATTGAAAAGCATTTCTAATGAACTCTGAAAAGGTTGAAAGTTGGCATGGTATCATCATTTCATCCACATAGCATGTGCAAGAAAGTTGAGAGGGTTACGGCAAAAACTGGATGCACTTCGTGTACAAAACGGACAACCTCTTTCAAAGTATCAGGATTTCATACGGAAACTCGTCTGTTACAAAGGGATTTCATTTTTTAAAACTTATTTGAACTCCTGACTTTTTGTGTGTTCAAAACGCACCTTTCAAAGCCACATCATCATTTTTCAATCCATTCTGACTTCATTTGTTATTTTTTCATGCATTTACTAATTATTTTGAGCTATAAGACCCTCAAATTGAAAAGCATTTCAAATGAACTCTGAAAAGGTTGAAAGTTGGCATGGTATCATCATTTCATCCACATAGCTTGTGCAAGAAAGTTGAGAGGGTTACGGCAAAAACTGGATGCACTTCCTGAAGAAAACGGACAATCTCTTTCAAAGTATCAGGATTTCATACGGAAACTCGTCTGTTACAAAGGGATTTCATTTTTTAAAACTTATTTGAACTCCTGACTTTTTGTGTGTTCAAAATGCACCATTCAAAGCCACATCATCATTTTTCAAGCCTTTCTGACTTTATTTGTTATTTTTCATGCATTTACTAATTATTTTGAGCTATAAGACCATAAAATTGAAAAGCATTTCTAATGAACTCTGAAAAGGTTGAAAGTTGGCATGGTATCATCATTTCATCCACATAGCATGTGCAAGAAAGTTGAGAGGGCTACGGCAAAAACTGGATGCACTTCGTGAACAAAACGGACAATCTCTTTCAAAGTATCAGGATTTCATACGGAGACTCGTCTGTTACAAAGGGATTTCATTTTTTTAAACTTATTTGAACTCCTGACTTTTTGTGTGTTCAAAATGCACCATTCAAAGCCACATCATCATTTTTCAAGCCTTTCTGACTTTATTTGTTATTTTTCATGCATTTACTAATTATTTTGAGCTATAAGACCATAAAATTGAAAAGCATTTCTAATGAACTCTGAAAAGGTTGAAAGTTGGCATGGTATCATCATTTCATCCACATAGCATGTGCAAGAAAGTTGAGAGGGCTATGGCAAAAACTGGATGCACTTCGTGAACAAAACGGACAATCTCTTTCAAAGTATCAGGATTTCATACGGAGACTCGTCTGTTACAAAGGGATTTCATTTTTTAAAACTTATTTGAACTCCTGACTTTTCGTGTGTTCAAAATGCACCATTCAAAGCCACATCATCATTTTTCAATCCTTTCTGACTTCATTTTTTATTTTTCATGCATTTACTAATTATTTTGAGCTATAAGACCCTAAAATTGAAAAGCATTTCAAATGAAATCTGAAAAGGTTGAAAGTTGGCATGGTATCATCATTTCATCCACATAGCATGTGCAAGAAAGTTGAGAGGGTTACGGCAAAAACTGGATGCACTTCGTGTACAAAACGGACAACCTCTTTCAAAGTATCAGGATTTCATACGGAAACTCGTCTGTTACAAAGGGATTTCATTTATTTAAACTTATTTGAACTCCTGACTTTTTGTGTGTTCAAAATGCACCATTCAAAGCCACATCATCATTTTTCAAGCCTTTCTGAGTTTATTTGTTATTTTTCATGCATTTACTAATTATTTTGAGCTATAAGACCATAAAATTGAAAAGCATTTCTAATGAACTCTGAAAAGGTTGAAAGTTGGCATGGTATCATCATTTCATCCACATAGCATGTGCAAGAAAGTTGAGAGGGTTACGGCAAAAACTGGATGCACTTCGTGTACAAAACGGACAACCTCTTTCAAAGTATCAGGATTTCATACGGAAACTCGTCTGTTACAAAGGGATTTCATTTTTTAAAACTTATTTGAACTCCTGACTTTTTGTGTGTTCAAAACGCACCTTTCAAAGCCACATCATCATTTTTTAATCCATTCTGACTTCATTTGTTATTTTTTCATGCATTTACTAATTATTTTGAGCTATAAGACCCTAAAATTGAAAAGCATTTCAAATGAACTCTGAAAAGGTTGAAAGTTGGCATGGTATCATCATTTCATCCACATAGCTTGTGCAAGAAAGTTGAGAGGGTTACGGCAAAAACTGGATGCACTTCCTGAAGAAAACGGACAATCTCTTTCAAAGTATCAGGATTTCATACGGAAACTCGTCTGTTACAATGGGATTTCATTTTTTTAAACTTATTTGAACTCCTGACTTTTTGTGTGTTCAAAATGCACCATTCAAAGCCACATCATCATTTTTCAAGCCTTTCTGACTTTATTTGTTATTTTTCATGCATTTACTAATTATTTTGAGCTATAAGACCATAAAATTGAAAAGCATTTCTAATGAACTCTGAAAAGGTTGAAAGTTGGCATGGTATCATCATTTCATCCACATAGCATGTGCAAGAAAGTTGAGAGGGCTACGGCAAAAACTGGATGCACTTCGTGAACAAATCGGACAATCTCTTTCAAAGTATCAGGATTTCATACGGAGACTCGTCTGTTACAAAGGGATTTCATTTTTTTAAACTTATTTGAACTCCTGACTTTTTGTGTGTTCAAAATGCACCATTCAAAGCCACATCATCATTTTTCAATCCTTTCTGACTTCATTTTTTATTTTTCATGCATTTACTAATTATTTTGAGCTATAAGACCCTAAAATTGAAAAGCATTTCAAATGAAATCTGAAAAGGTTGAAAGTTGGCATGGTATCATCATTTCATCCACATAGCATGTGCAAGAAAGTTGAGAGGGTTACGGCAAAAACTGGATGCACTTCCTGAACAAAACGGACAATCTCTTTCAAAGTATCAGGATTTCATACGGAAACTCCTCTGTTACAAAGGGATTTCATTTTTTAAAACTTATTTGAACTCCTGACTTTTTGTGATTTCAAAATGCACCATTCAAAGCCACATAATCATTTTTCAATCCTTTCTGACTTCATTTGTTATTTTTCATGCATTTACTAATTAATTTGAGCTATAAGACCCTAAAATTGAAAAGCATTTCAAATGAACTCTGAAAAGGTTGAAGTTGGCATAGTATCATCATTTCATCCACATAGCATGTGCAAGAAACTTGAGAGGGTTACGGCAAAAACTGGATGCACCTCATGTACAAAACGGACAATCTCTTTCAAAGTATCAGGATTTCATACGGAAACTCGTCTGCTACAAAGGAATTTCATTTTTTTAAACTTATTTTAACTCCTGACTTTTTTTGTGTTCAAAACGCACCATTCAAAGCCACATCATCATTTTTCAAGCCTTTCCGACTTCATTTGTTATTTTTCATGCATTTACTAATTATTTTGAGCTATAAGACCATAAAATTGAAAAGCATTTCTAATGAACTCTAAAAAGGTTGAAAGTTGGCATGGTATCATCATTTCATCCACATAGCATGTGCAAGAAAGTTGAGAGGGTTACTGCAAAAACTGGATGCACTTCGTGTACAAAACGGACAACCTCTTTCAAAGTATCAGGATTTCATACGGAAACTCGTCTGTTACAAAGGGATTTCATTTTTTAAAACTTATTTGAACTCCTGACTTTTTGTGTGTTCAAAACGCACCTTTCAAAGCCACATCATCATTTTTCAATCCATTCTGACTTCATTTGTTATTTTTTCATGCATTTACTAATTATTTTGAGCTATAAGACCCTAAAATTGAAAAGCATTTCAAATGAACTCTGAAAAGGTTGAAAGTTGGCATGGTATCATCATTTCATCCACATAGCATGTGCAAGAAAGTTGAGAGGGTTACGGCAAAAACTGGATGCACTTCGTGTACAAAACGGACAACCTCTTTCAAAGTATCAGGATTTCATACGGAAACTCGTCTGTTACAAAGGGATTTCATTTTTTAAAACTTATTTGAACTCCTGACTTTTTGTGTGTTCAAAACGCACCTTTCAAAGCCACATCATCATTTTTCAATCCATTCTGACTTCATTTGTTATTTTTTCATGCATCTACTAATTATTTTGAGCTATAAGACCCTAAAATTGAAAAGCATTTCAAATGAACTCTGAAAAGGTTGAAAGTTGGCATGGTATCATCATTTCATCCACATAGCTTGTGCAAGAAAGTTGAGAGGGTTACGGCAAAAACTGGAAGCACTTCCTGAAGAAAACGGACAATCTCTTTCAAAGTATCAGGATTTCATACGGAAACTCGTCTGTTACAAAGGGATTTCATTTTTTAAAACTTATTTGAACTCCTGACTTTTTTGTGTTCAAAACGCACCATTCAAAGCCACATCATCATTTTTCAAGCCTTTCCGACTTCATTTGTTATTTTTCATGCATTTACTAATTATTTTGAGCTATAAGACCATAAAATTGGAAAGCATTTCAAATGAACTCTGAAAAGGTTGAAAGTTGGCATGGTATCATCATTTCATCCACATAGCATGTGCAAGAAAGTTGTGAGGGTTACGGCAAAAACTGCATGCACTTCGTGTACAAAACGGACAATCTCTTTTAGAGTATCAGGATTTCATACGGAAACTCGTCTGTTACAAAGGGATTTCATTTTTTAAATGTTATTTGAACTCCTGACTTTTCGTGTGTTCAATATGCACCATTCAAAGCCACAACATCATTTTTCAATCCTTTCTGACTTAATTTGTTATTTTTCATGCATTTACTAATTATTTTGAGCTACAAGACCGTAAAATTGAAAAGCATTTCAAACAAACTCTGAAAAGGTTGAAAGTTGGCATGGTATCATCATTTCATCCACATAGCATGTGCAAGAAAGTTGAGAGGGTTACGACAAAAACTTCATGCACTTCGTGAACAAAACAGACAATCTCTTTCAAAGTATCAGGATTTCATACGGAAACTCGTCTGTTACAAAGGGATTTCATTTTTTAAAACTTATTTGAACTCCTGACTTTTTGTGTGTTCAAAATGCACCATTCAAAGCCACATCATCATTTTTCAATCCTTTCTACCTTCATTTGTTATTTTTCATGCATTTACTAATTATTTTGAGCTATAAGAGAATTTCAAACGAACTCTGAAAAGGTTGAAAGTTGGCATGGTATCATCATTTCATCCACATAGCATGTGCAAGAAAGTTGAGAGGGTTACGACAAAAACTGGATGCACTTCGTGAACAAAACGGACAATCTCTTTCAAAGTATCAGGATTTCATACGGAAACTCGTCTGTTACAAAGGGATTTCATTTTTTAAAACTTATTTGAACTCCTGACTTTTTGTGTGTTCAAAATGCACCATTCAGAGCCACATAATCATTTTTCAATCCTTTCTGACTTCATTTGTTATTTTTCATGCATTTACTAATTAATTTGAGCTATAAGACCCTAAAATTGAAAAGCATTTCAAATGAACTCTGAAAAGGTTGAAGTTGGCATGGTATCATCATTTCATCCACATAGCATGTGCAAGAAACTTGAGAGGGTTACGGCAAAAACTGGATGCACCTCATGTACAAAACGGACAGTCTCTTTCAAAGTATCAGGATTTCATACGGAAACTCGTCTGCTACAAAGGAATTTCATTTTTTTAAACTTATTTTAACTCCTGACTTTTTTTGTGTTCAAAACGCACCATTCAAAGCCACATCATCATTTTTCAAGCCTTTCCGACTTCATTTGTTATTTTTCATGCATTTACTAATTATTTTGAGCTATAAGACCATAAAATTGGAAAGCATTTCAAATGAACTCTGAAAAGGTTGAAAGTTGGCATGGTATCATCATTTCATCCACATAGCATGTGCAAGAAAGTTGTGAGGGTTACGGCAAAAACTGCATGCACTTCGTGTACAAAACGGACAATCTCTTTTAGAGTATCAGGATTTCATACGGAAACTCGTCTGTTACAAAGGGATTTCATTTTTTAAAAGTTATTTGAACTCCTGACTTTTCGTGTGTTCAATATGCACCATTCAAAGCCACAACATCATTTTTCAATCCTTTCTGAATTAATTTGTTATTTTTCATGCATTTACTAATTATTTTGAGCTACAAGACCGTAAAATTGAAAAGCATTTCAAACAAACTCTGAAAAGGTTGAAAGTTGGCACGGTATCATCATTTCATCCACATAGCATGTGCAAGAAAGTTGAGAGGGTTACGACAAAAACTGCATGCACTTCGTGAACAAAACAGACAATCTCTTTCAAAGTATCAGGATTTCATACGGAAACTCGTCTGTTACAAAGGGATTTCATTTTTTAAAACTTATTTGAACTCCTGACTTTTTGTGTGTTCAAAATGCACCATTCAAAGCGACATCATCATTTTTCAATCCTTTCTACCTTCATTTGTTATTTTTCATGCATTTACTAATTATTTTGAGCTATAAGAGAATTTCAAACGAACTCTGAAAAGGTTGAAAGTTGGCATGGTATCATCATTTCATCCACATAGCATGTGCAAGAAAGTTGAGAGGGTCCCGGCAAAAACTGCATGCACTTCGTGTACAAAACGGCAATCTCTTTCAAAGTATCAGGATTTCATACGGAAACTCGTCTGTTACAAACGGATTTCATTTTTTCAAACTTATTTGAACTCCTGACTTTTTGTGTGTTCAAAACGCACCTTTCAAAGCCACATCATCATTTTTCAATCATTTCTGACTTCATTTGTTATTTTTCATGTATTTACTAATTATTTTGAGCTATAAGACCCTAAAATTGAAAAGCATTTCAAATGAACTCTGAAAATGTTGAAAGTTGGCATGGTATCATCATTTCATCTACATAGCATGTGCAAGAAAGTTGAGAGGGTTACGGCAAAAACTGGATGCACTTCGTGTACAAAACGGACAATCTCTTTCAAAGTATCACGATTTCATACGGAAACTCGTCTGTTACAAAGGGATTTCATTTTTTTAAATTTATTTGAACTCCTGACTTTTGGTGTCTGCAAAACGCACCTTTCAAAGCCACATCATCATTTTTCAATCCTTTCTGACTTCATTTGTTATTTTTCATGCATTTACTAATTATTTTGAGCTATAAGACCCTAAAATTGAAAAGCATTTCAAATGAACTCTGAAAAGGTTGAAAGTTGGCATGGTATCATCATTTCATCCACATAGCATGTGCAAGAAAGTTGAGAGGGTTACGGCAAAAACTGGATGCAGTTCTTGTACAAAACGGACAATCTCCTTCAAAGTATTAGGATTTCATACGGAAACTCGTTTGTTACAAAGGGATTTCATTTTTTAAAACTTATTTGAACTCCTGACTTTTTGTGTGTTCAAAACGCACCATTCAAAGCCACATCATCATTTTTCAAGCCTTTCTGACTTTATTTGTTATTTTTCATGCATTTACTAATTATTTTGAGCTATAAGACCATAAAATTGAAAAGCATTTCTAATGAACTCTGAAAAGGTTGAAAGTTCGCATGGAATCATCATTTCATCCACATAGCATGTGCAAGAAAGTTGATAGGGTTACGGCAAAAACTGGATGCAGTTCTTGTACAAAACGGACAATCTCTTTCAAAGTATTAGGATTTCATACGGAAACTCGTTTGTTACAAAGGGATTTCATTTTTTCAAACTTATTTTAACTCCTGACTTTTTGTGTGTTCAAAATGCACCTTTCAAAGCCACATCATCATTTTTCAATCTTTTCTGACTTCATTTGTTATTTTTCATGCATTTACTAATTATTTTGAGCTATAAGACCCTAAAATTGAAAAGCATTTCAAATGAACTCTGAAAAGGTTGAAAGTTGGCATGGTATCATCATTTCATCCACATAGCATGTCCAAGAAAGTTGAGAGGGCTACGGCAAAAACTGGATGCACTTCGTGAACAAAACGGACAATCTCTTTCAAAGTATCAGGATTTCATACGGAAACTCATCTGTTACAAAGGGATTTCATTTTTTTAAACTTATTTGAACTCCTGACTTTTTGTGTGTTCAAAATGCACCATTCAAAGCCACATCATCATTTTTCAATCCTTTCTGACTTCATTTGTTATTTTTCATGCATTTACTAATTATTTTGAGCTATAAGACCCTAAAATTGAAAAGCATTTCAAATGAACTCTGAAAAGGTTGAAGTTGGCATGGTATCATCATTTCATCCACATAGCATGTGCAAGAAAGTTGAGAGGGTTACGGCAAAAATTGGATGCACTTCATGTACAAAACGGACAATCTCTTTCAAAGTATCAGGATTTCATACGGAAACTCGTCTGCTACAAAGGAATTTCATTTTTTAAAACTTATTTTAACTCCTGACTTTTTGTGTGTTCAAAACGCTCCATTCAAAGCCACATCATCATTTTTCAATCCTTTCTGACCTGATTTGTTATTTTGCATGCATTTACTAATTATTTTGAGCTATAAGACCATAAAATTGGAAAGCATTTCAAATGAACTCTGAAAAGATTGAAAGTTGGCATGGTATCATCATTTCATCCACATAGCATGTGCAAGAAAGTTGTGAGGGTTACGGCAAAAACTGCATGCACTTCGTGTACAAAACGGACAATCTCTTTCAGAGTATCAGGATTTCATACTGAAACTCGTCTGTTACAAAGGGATTTCATTTTTTAAAACTTATTTGAACTCCTGACTTTTTGTGTGTTCAAAATGCACCATTCAAAGCCACATTATCATTTTTCAATCCTTTCTGACTTCATTTGTTATTTTTCATGCATTTACTAATTATTTTGAGCTATAAGACCCTAAAATTGAAAAGCATTTCCAATGAACTCTGAAAAGGTTGAAGTTGGCATGGTATCATCATTTCATCCACATAGCATGTGCAAGAAAGTTGAGAGGGTTACGGCAAAAATTGGATGCACTTCATGTACAAAACGGACAATCTCTTTCAAAGTATCAGGATTTCATACGGAAACTCGTCTGCTTCAAAGGAATTTCATTTTTTAAAACTTATTTTAACTCCTGACTTTTTGTGTGTTCAAAACGCTCCATTCAAAGCCACATCATCATTTTTCAATCCTTTCTGACCTGATTTGTTATTTTGCATGCATTTACTAATTATTTTGAGCTATAAGACCATAAAATTGGAAAGCATTTCAAATGAACTCTGAAAAGATTGAAAGTTGGCATGGTATCATCATTTCATCCACATAGCATGTGCAAGAAAGTTGTGAGGGTTACGGCAAAAACTGCATGCACTTCGTGTACAAAACGGACAATCTCTTTCAGAGTATCAGGATTTCATACTGAAACTCGTCTTTTACAAAGGGATTTCATTTTTTAAAACTTATTTGAACTCCTGACTTTTTGTGTGTTCAAAATGCACCATTCAAAGCCACATTATCATTTTTCAATCCTTTCTGACTTCATTTGTTATTTTTCATGCATTTACTAATTATTTTGAGCTATAAGACCCTAAAATTGAAAAGCATTTCCAATGAACTCTGAAAAGGTTGAAGTTGGCATGGTATCATCATTTCATCCACATAGCATGTGCAAGAAAGTTGAGAGGGTTACGGCAAAAACTGGATGCACTTCATGTACAAAACGGACAATCTCTTTCAAAGTATCAGGATTTCATACGGAAACTCGTCTGCTACAAAGGAATTTCATTTTTTTAAACTTATTTTAACTCCTGAATTTTTGTGTGTTCAAAACGCACCATTCAAAGCCACATCATCATTTTTCAATCCTTTCTGACTTGATTTGTTATTTTGCATGCATTTACTAATTATTTTGAGCTATAAGACCATAAACTTGGAAAGCATTTCAAATGAACTCTGAAAAGGTTGAAAGTTGGCATGGTATCATCATTTCATCCACATAGCATGTGCAAGAAAGTTGTGAGGGTTACGGCAAAAACTGCATGCACTTCGTGTACAAAACGGACAATCTCTTTCAGAGTATCAGGATTTCATACGGAAACTCGTCTCTTACAAAGGGATTTCATTTTTTGAAACTTATTTGAACTCCTGAATTTTCGTGTGTTCAATATGCACCATTCAAAGCCACAACATCATTTTTCAATCCTTTCTGACTTCATTTGTTATTTTTCATGCATTTACTAATTATTTTGAGCTATAAGACCCTAAAATTGAAAAGCATGTCAAACGAACTCTGAAAAGGTTGAAAGTTGGCATGGTATCATCATTTCATCCACATAGCATGTGCAAGAAAGTTGAGACGGTTACGACAAAAACTGCATGCACTTCGTGAACAAAACGGACAATCTCTTTCAAAGTATCAGGATTTCATACGGAAACTCGTCCGTTACAAAGGGATTTCATTTTTTATAACTTATTTGAACTCCTGATTTTTTGTGTGTGCAAAATGCACCATTCAAAGCCACATCATCAATTTTCAATCCTTTCTACCTTCATTTGTTATTTTTCATGCATTTACTAATTATTTTGAGCTATAAGAGCATTTCAAATGAACTCTGAAAAGGTCGAAAGTTGGCATGGTATCATCATTTCATCCACATAGCATGTGCAAGAAAGTTGAGAGGGTCCCAGCAAAAACTGGATGCACTTCGTGTACAAAACGGCAATCTCTTTCAAAGTATCAGGATTTAATACAGAAACTCGTCTGTTACAAAGGGATTTCATTTTTTAAAACTTATTTGAACTCCTGACCTTTTGTGTGTTCAAAACGCACCTTTCAAAGCCACATCATCATTTTTCAATCCTTTCTGACTTCATTTGTTATTTTTCATGCATTTACTAATTATTTTGAGCTATAAGACCCTAAAATTGAAAAGCATTTCAAATGAACTATGAAAAGGTTGAAAGTTGGCATGGTATCATCATTTCATCCACATAGCATGTGCAAGAAAGTTGAGAGGGTTACGGCAAAAACTGGATGCACTTCCTGAACAAAACGGACAATCTCTTTCAAAGTATCAGGATTTCATACGGAAACTCGTCTGTTACAAAGGGATTTCATTTTTTTAAACTTATTTGAACTCCTGACTTTTTGTGTGTTCAAAACGCACCATTCAAAGCCACATCATCATTTTTCAAGCCTTTCTGACTTCATTTGTTATTTTTCATGCATTTACTAATTATTTTGAGCTATAAGAATATAAAATTGAAAAGCATTTCAAATGAACTCTGAAAAGGTCGAAAGTTGGCATGGTATCATCATTTCATCCACATAGCATGTGCAAGAAAGTTGAGAGGGTCCCAGCAAAAACTGGATGCACTTCGTGTACAAAACGGCAATCTCTTTCAAAGTATCAGGATTTAATACAGAAACTCGTCTGTTACAAAGGGATTTCATTTTTTAAAACTTATTTGAACTCCTGACCTTTTGTGTGTTCAAAACGCACCTTTCAAAGCCACATCATCATTTTTCAATCCTTTCTGACTTCATTTGTTATTTTTCATGCATTTACTAATTATTTTGAGCTATAAGACCCTAAAATTGAAAAGCATTTCAAATGAACTATGAAAAGGTTGAAAGTTGGCATGGTATCATCATTTCATCCACATAGCATGTGCAAGAAAGTTGAGAGGGTTACGGCAAAAACTGGATGCACTTCCTGAACAAAACGGACAATCTCTTTCAAAGTATCAGGATTTCATACGGAAACTCGTCTGTTACAAAGGGATTTCATTTTTTTAAACTTATTTGAACTCCTGACTTTTTGTGTGTTCAAAACGCACCATTCAAAGCCACATCATCATTTTTCAAGCCTTTCTGACTTCATTTGTTATTTTTCATGCATTTACTAATTATTTTGAGCTATAAGAATATAAAATTGAAAAGCATTTCTAATGAACTCTGAAAAGGTTGAAAGTTGGCATGGTATCATCATTTCATCCAAATAGCATGTGCAACAAAGTTGATAGGGTTACGGCAAAAACTGTATTCACTTCGTGTACAAAACGGACAATCTCTTTCAAAGTATCAGGATTTCATACGGAGACTCGTCTGTTACAAAGGGATTTCATTTTTTAAAACTTATTTGAACTCCTGACTTTTCGTGTGTTCAAAATGCACCATTCAAAGCCACATCATCATTTTTCAATCCTTTCTGACTTCATTTTTTATTTTTCATGCATTTACTAATTATTTTTAGCTATAAGACCCTAAAATTGAAAAGGATTTCAAACGAACTCTGAAAAGGTTGAAAGTTGGCATGGAATCATCATTTCATCCACATAGCATGTGCAAGAAAGTTGAGAGGGTTACGGCAAAAACTGGATGCACTTCGTGAACAAAACGGACAATCTCTTTCAAAGTATCAGGATTTCATATGGAAACTCGTCTGTTACAAACGGATTTCATTTTTTAAAACTTATTTCAACTCCTGACTTTTTGTGTGTTCAAAACGCACCTTTCAAAGCCACATCATCATTTTTCAATCCTTTCTACCTTCATTTGTTATTTTTCATGCATTTACTAATTATTTTGAGCTATCAGAGCATTTCAAATGAACTCTGAAAAGGTTGAAAGTTGGCATGGTATCATCATTTCATCCACATAGCATGTGCAAGAAAGTTGATAGGGTTACGGCAAAAACTGGATGCACTTCGTGTACAAAACGGACAATCTCTTTCAAAGTATTAGGATTTCATACGGAAACTCGTCTGTTACAAAGGGATTTCATTTTTTTAAACTTATTTGAACTCCTGACTTTTTGTGTGTTCAAAACGCACCATTCAAAGCCACATCATCATTTTTCAAGCCTTTCTGACTTCATTTGTTCTTTTTCATGCATTTACTAATTATTTTGAGCTATAAGAATATAAAATTGAAAAGCATTTCTAATGAACTCTGAAAAGGTTGAAAGTTGGCATGGTATCATCATTTCATCCAAATAGCATGTGCAACAAAGTTGATAGGGTTACGGCAAAAACTGGATGCACTTCGTGTACAAAACGGACAATCTCTTTCAAAGTATTAGGATTTCATACGGAAACTCGTTTGTTACAAAGGGATTTCATTTTTTTAAACTTATTTGAACTCCTGACTTTTTGTGTGTTCAAAACGCACCTTTCAAAGCCACACCATCATTTTTCAATCCTTTCTGACTTCATTTGTTATTTTTCATGCATTTATTAATTATTTTGAGCTATAAGACCCTAAAATTGAAAAGCATTTCAAATGAACTCTGAAAAGGTTGAAAGTTGGCATTGTATCATCATTTCATCCACATAGCATGTGCAAGAAAGTTGAGAGGGTTACGACAAAAACTGCATGCACTTCGCGAACAAAACGGACAATCTCTTTCAAAGTATCAGGATTTCATATGGAAACTCGTTTGTTACAAACGGATTTCATTTTTTAAAACTTATTTGAACTCCTGACTTTTTGTGTGTTCAAAACGCACCTTTCAAAGCCACATCATCATTTTTCAATCCTTTCTACCTTCATTTGTTATTTTTCATGCATTTACTAATTATTTTGAGCTATCAGAGCATTTCAAATGAACTCTGAAATGGTTGAAAGTTGGCATGGTATCATCATTTCATCCACATAGCATGTGCAAGAAAGTTGATAGGGTTACGGCAAAAACTGGATGCACTTCGTGTACAAAACGGACAATCTCTTTCAAAGTATTAGGATTTCATACGGAAACTCGTTTGTTACAAAGGGATTTCCATTTTTAAAACTTATTTGAACTCCTGAGTTTTTGTGTGTTCAAAACGCACCTTTCAAAGCCACATCATCTTTTTCAATCCTTTCTGACTTCATTTGTTATTTTTCATGCATTCACTAATTATTTTGAGCTATAAGACCCTAAATTTGAAAAGCATTTCAAATGAACTCTTAAAAGGTTGAAAGTTGGCATGGTATCATCATTTCATCCACATAGCATGTGCAAGAAAGTTGAGAGGGTTACGACAAAAACTGCATGCACTTCGCGAACAAAACGGACAATCTCTTTCAAAGTATCAGGATTTCATACGGAAACTCGTCTGTTACAAAGGGATTTCATTTTTTAAAACTTGTTTGAACTCCTGACTTTTTGTGTGTTCAAAATGGACCATTCAAAGCCACATCATCATTTTTCAATCCTTTCTACCTTCATTTGTTATTTTTCATGCATTTACTAATTATTTTGAGCTATAAGAGCATTTCAAATGAACTCTGAAAAGGTTGAAAGTTGGCATGGTATCATCATTTCATCCACATAGCATGTGCAAGAAAGTTGAGAGGGTTACGACAAAAACTGCATGCACTTCGTGAACAAAACGGACAATCTCTTTCAAAGTATCAGGATTTCATACGGAAACTCGTCTGTTACAAAGGGATTTCATTTTTTAAAATTATTTGAACACCTGACTTTTTGTGTGTTTAAAATGCACCATTCAAAGCCACATCATCATTTTTCAATCCTTTCTACCTTCTTTTGTTATTTTTCATGCATTTACTAATTATTTTGAGCTATAAGAGCATTTCAAATAAACTCTGAAAAGGTTGAAAGTTGGCATGGTATCATCATTTCATCCACATAGCATGTGCAAGAAAGTTAAGAGGGTCCCGGCAAAAACTGGATGCACTTCGTGTACAAAACGGCAATCTCTTTCAAAGTATCAGGATTTCATACGGAAACTCGTCTGTTACAAAGGGATTTCATTTTTTAAAACTTATTTGAACTCTTGACTTTTTGTGTGTTCAAAATGCACCATTCAAAGCCACATCATCATTTTTCGATCCTTTCTGACTTCATTTGTTATTTTTCATGCATTTACTAATTATTTTGAGCTATAAGACCATAAAATTGAAAATCATTTCAAATGAACTCTGAAAAGATTGAAAGTTGGCATGGTATCATCATTATATCCACATAGCATGTGCAAGAAAGTTGAGAGGGTTCCGGCAAAAACTGGATGCAATTCGTGTACAAAACGGACAATCTCTTTCAAAGTATCAGGATTTCATACGGAAACTCGTCTGTTACGAAGGGATTTCATTTTTTTAAACTTATTTGAACTCCTGACTTTTTGTGTGTTCAAAACACACCATTAAAAGCCACATCATCATTTTTCAAGCCTTTCTGACTTCATTTGTTATTTTTCATGCAATTACTAATTATTTTGAGCTATAAGATCATAAAATTGAAAAGCATTTCTAATGAACTCTGAAAAGGTTGAAAGTTGGCATGGTATCATCATTTCATCCACATAGCATGTGCAAGAAAGTTGATAGGGTTACGACAAAAAACTGGATGCACTTCGTGTACAAAACGGACAATCTCTTTCAAAGTATTAGGATTTCATACGGAAACTCGTTTGTTACAAAGGGATTTCATTTTTTAAAACTTATTTGAACTCCTGACTTTTTGTGTGTTCAAGACGCACCTTTCAAAGCCACAGCATCATTTTTCAATCCTTTCTGACTTAATTTGTTATTTTTCATGCATTTACTAATTATTTTGAGCTATAAGACCCTAAAATTGAAAAGCATTTCAAATGAACTCTGAAAGGGTTGAAAGTGGCATGGTATCATCATTTCATCCAGATAGCATGTGCAAGAAAGTTGAGAGGGTTACGGCAAAAACTGGATGCACTTCGTGAACAAAACGGACAATCTCTTTCAAAGTATCAGGATTTCATACGGAAACTCGTCTGTTACAAAGGGATTTCATTTTTTAAAACTTATTTGAACTCCTGACTTTTTGTGTGTTCAAAATGCACCATTCAAAGCCACATCATCATTTTTCAATCCTTTCTGACTTCATTTGTTATTTTTCATGCATTTACTAAATATTTTGAGCTATAAGACCCTAAAATTGAAAAGCATTTCAAATGAACTCTGAAATGGTTGAAAGTTGGCATGGTATCATCATTTCATCCACATAGCGTGCGCAAGAATGTTGAGAGGGTCCCGGCAAAAACTGGATGCGCTTCGTGTACAAAACGGACAATCTCTTTCAAAGCATCAGGATTTCACACGGAAACTCGTCTGATACAAAGGGATTTCATTTTTTAAAACTTATTTGAACTCCTGACTTTTTGTGTGTTCAAAATGCACCATTCAAAGCCACATCATCATTTTTCAATCCTTTCTGACTTCATTTGTTATTTTTCATGCATTCACTAATTATTTTGAGCTATAAGACCATAAAATTGAAAAGCATTTCGAATGAACTCTGAAAAGGTTGAAAGTTGGCATGGTATCATCATTTCATCCACATAGCATGTGCAAGAAAGTTGAGAGGGTTACGACAAAAACTGCATGCACTTCGTGAACAAAACGGACAATCTCTTTCAAAGTATCAGGATTTCAAACGGAAACTCGTCTGTTACAAAGGGATTTCATTTTTTTAAACATATTTGAACTCCTGACTTTTTGTGTGTTCAAAATGCACCATTCAAAGCCACATCATCATTTTTCAATCCTTTCTACCTTCATTTGTTATTTTTCATGCATTCACTAATTATTTTGAGCTATAAGAGCATTTCAAATGAACTCTGAAAAGGTTGAAAGTTGGCGTGGTATCATCATTTCATCCACATAGCATGTGCAAGAAAGTTGAGAGGGTCCCGGCAAAAACTGGATGCACTTCGTGTACAAAACGGCAATCTCTTTCAAAGTATCAGGATTTCATACGGAAACTCGTCTATTACAAAGGGATTTCATTTTTTTAAACTTATTTGAACTCCTGACTTTTTGTGTGTTCAAAACGCACCTTTCAAAGCCACATCATCATTTTTCAAGCCTTTCTGACTTCATTTGTTATTTTTCATGCATTTACTAATTATTTTGAGCTATAAGACCATAAAATTGAAAAGCATTTCAAATGAACTCTGAAAAGGTTGAAAGTTGGCGTGGTATCATCATTTCATCCACATAGCATGTGCAAGAAAGTTGAGAGGGTCCCGGCAAAAACTAGATGCACTTCGTGTACAAAACGGCAATCTCTTTCAAAGTATCAGGATTTCATACGGAAACTCGTCTGTTACAAAGGGATTTCATTTTTTAAAACTTATTTGAACTCCTGACTTTTTGTGTGTTCAAAACGCACCTTTCAAAGGCACAACATCATTTTTCAATCCTTTCTGACTTCATTTGTTATTTTTCATGCATTCACTAATTATTTTGAGCTATAAGACCATAAAATTGAAAAGCATTTCAAATGAACTCTGAAAAGGTTGAAAGTTGGCATGGTATCGTCATTTCATCCACATAGCATGTGCAAGAAAGTTGAGAGGGTTACGACAAAAACTGCATGCACTTCGTGAACAAAACGGACAATCTCTTTCAAAGTATCAGGATTTCATACGGAAACTCGTCTGTTACAAAGGGATTTCATTTTTTAAAACTTATTTGAACTCCTGACTTTTTGTGTGATCAAAATGCACCATTCAAAGCCACATCATCATTTTTCAATCCTTTCTACCTTCATTTGTTATTTTTCATGCATTTACTAAGTATTTTGAGCTATAAGAGCATTTCAAACGAACTCTGAAAAGGTTGAAAGTTGGCATGGTATCATCATTTCATCCACATAGCATGTGCAAGAAAGTTGAGAGGGTTACGGCAAAAACTGGATGCACTTCGTGAACAAAACGGACAATCTCTTTCAAAGTATCAGGATTTCATACGGAAACTCGTCTGTTACAAAGGGATTTCATTTTTTAAAACTTATTTGAACTCCTGACTTTTTGTGTGTTCAAAATGCACCATTCAAAGCCACATCATCATTTTTCAATCCTTTCTGACTTCATTTGTTATTTTTCATTCATTTACTAATTATTTTGAGCTATAAGACCCTAAAATTGAAAAGCATTTCAAATGAACTCTGAAATGGTTGAAAGTTGGCATGTTATCATCATTTCATCCACATAGCATGTGCAAGAATGTTGAGAGGGTCCCGGCAAAAACTGGTTGCGCTTCGTGTACAAAACGGACAAACTCTTTCAAAGCATCAGGATTTCAAACGGAAACTTGTCTTTTACAAAGGGATTTCATTTTTTAAAACTTATTTGAACTCCTGACTTTTTGTGTGTTCAAAATGCACCATTCAAAGCCACATCATCATTTTTCAATCCTTTCTGACTTCATTTTATTTTTCATGCATTCACTAATTATTTTGAGCTATAAGACCCTAACATTGAAAAGCATTTCAAATGAACTCTGAAAAGGTTGAAAGTTGGCATGGTATCATCATTTCATCCACATAGCATGTGCAAGAAAGTTGAGAGGGTTACGACAAAAACTGCATGCACTTCGTGAACAAAACGGACAATCTCTTTCAAAGTATCAGGATTTCATACGGAAACTCGTCTGTTACAAAGGGATTTCATTTTTTTAAACATATTTGAACTCCTGACTTTTTGTGTGTTCAAAATGCACCATTCAAAGCCACATCATCATTTTTCAATCCTTTCTACCTTCATTTGTTATTTTTCATGCATTCACTAATTATTTTGAGCTATAAGAGCATTTCAAATGAACTCTGAAAAGGTTGAAAGTTGGCATGGTATCATCATTTCATCCACATAGCATGTGCAAGAAAGTTGAGAGGGTTCCGGCAAAAACTGGATGCACTTCGTGTACAAATCGGCAATCTCTTTCAAAGTATAAGGATTTCATACGGAAACTCGTGTGTTACAAAGGGATTTCATTTTTTAAAACTTATTTGAACTCCTGACTTTTTGTGTGTTCAAAATGCACCATTCAAAGCCACATCATCATTTTTCAATCCTTTCTGACTTCATTTGTTATTTTTCATGCATTTACTAATTATTTTGAGCTATAAGACCATAAAATTCAAAAGCATTTCAAATGAACTCTGAAAAGATTGAAAGTTGGCATGGTATCATCATTATATCCACATAGCATGTGCAAGAAAGTTGAGAGGGTTACGGCAAAAACTGGATGCACTTCGTGTACAAAACATACAATCTCTTTGTAACGCCCACGATGTGGCTATATCTCCCACGTGTCGAGGCACGACTTAGAGGCATAATCGCATAGTGGTTTTGTCGCAAGAAGGGTCATCTTCACACAATCCCATGTAATGAACAAGAATGGGATAAAGAGTTGGCTTACAATCGCCACTTCACACAATACATAAATATTATTCATACATCATCCAAAATACAAGCATATAGACCGACTACGGTCAAAATCCAGATGAAAATAAGACAACCCCAAATGCTAGATCCCCGATCGTCCCAACTGGGCTCCACTACTGATCATCAGGAAAAGACACATAGTAACGACCACGTTCCTCGTCGAACTCCCACTTGAGATCGACGCCATCATCTGCACTGGCATCGTCGGCACCTGCAACTGTTTTGGTAGAATCTGTGAGTCACGGGGACTCAGCAATCTCACACCCGCGAGATCAAGACTATTTAAGCTTGCAGGAAAGGGAGGTGTAATAAGGTGGAGCTGCAGCGGCAAAAGCATATATGGTGGCTAACTTGCGCAAATGAGAGCGAGAAGAGAAGCAACGGAACGGACGTCATCTAGCCATGACCAAGAAGTGATCCTGAACACCTACTTACGTCATTCATAACACAGACCGTGTTCACTTCCCGGACTCCGCCGAGAAGAGACCATCACGGCTACACACGCAGTTGATGTATTTTTAATTGGGTCAAGTGACAAGTTATCTACAACCGGACATTAACAAATTCCCATCTGCCTCATAACCGCGGGCACAGCTTTTGAAAGATAATACCCTGCAGGGGTGTCCCAACTTAGCCCATCATAAGCTCTCACGGTCAACGAAGGATAAACCTTCTTCCGGAAAGACCCGATCAGTCTCGGAATCCCGGTTTACAAGACATCTCGACAATGGTAAAACAAGACCAGCAAAGCCCCAGAATGTGCCGACAAATCCCGATAGGAGCTGCACATATCTCGTTCTCAGGGCACAACGGATGAGCCAGACGTCGGGTTGGCATAGACCCTGGTTGCCCAGGGGGCGCCGGACATCGCTCGGTTTGGGCCAGCACTCGAAGGAGCACTGGTCCGGGGGTTTAAAATAAAGATGACCCTCGGGCTCGCGAAAACCCGGTGGAAAAAGGCTTAGGTAGCAAAAGGTAAAACCAAGGTTGGGCCTTGCTGGAGGAGTTTTAATCAAGGCGAACTGTCAAGGGGGTCCCATAAATCACCCGATCGTGTAAGGAACGCAAACTCAAGGAACATAATCCCGGTATAACAGTAACTAGGGCGGCAAGAGTGGAACAAAACACCAGGCATAAGGCCGAGCCTTCCACCCTTTACCAAAAATATATAGATGCATTAATTAAATAAGAGATATTGTGATATCCCAACATATCCATGTTCCAACATGGAACAAACTTCAACTTCACCTGCAACTAGCAACGCTATAAGAAGGGCTGAGCAAAAGCGGTAACATAGCCAAACAACGGTTTGCTAGGAAAGGATGACTAGAGGCTGACATGGCTAAAATGGGAGACAAGATATAGCAAGTGATAGGTAGCGGAGCATGGCAATAGAGCGAACAACTAGCAAAGCAAAGATAGAAGTGATATCGAGGGGTGGTCATCTTGCCTGCAAGATTCTCAGAGTTGTCGAAAGCTTGATCCTCGTAAGCGTACTCGACAGGTTCCTCATTCACGAACTCGTCTCCCGGCTCTACCCAAGACAAGAACACAAACAAACGGAACCACAATCAATCACGAGAAATGCACAAGCAACATGATGCAAAACATGTAAGATATGCAAGATATGATATGCGATGCATATGCGTGCTCCGGAAGGAAAATGATGAACATGGCAGTAGCTTGGCAAACCAAGCATGCCACTGGAAAGATAAGATGATTTCGGTCGAAATCGATATAAAGATCACCGGAATCGGATGCACGGTTTGCAAATGGCAAGCAAAACAAGAATGACACGAATCTGCGATTAACAGCATGATAGCACTTAATATGCAACAAACAACAATGCTACCGCACCCCAACATAGCAAAAAAGCATATGGCAGTAATCTACAGGAGATGCTTGACAAAAGATGAACACTGAGCTACGGCTAGTTCACAACATATCAAGCTCAAACAAGCATGGCAAAAGTGAAACAGATTACAGGTTCACAGGCTTGGTGAAAAACTGGACATGGCAGTAAACAGCATCAGGTAGCAAAGTTCAGAGCACGAAATCAACATGCTACAGAAACTTAACATAGCAAAACAAGGCATGGCAGTGATCTCCTAAAAGCACATGACAAAAGTCCCTTACTGACCATAAGCCAAAAAGGACAAGAAGAAATGATGGCAAGCATGTAAACATAGCAAGTTTCGTTATCAGGTTTCAGACTTAGCAGAAAACATAGCATGGCAGAAATATTAATACGTAGGCCTCTTTGTGAGCTTGATGCACTCACTACAGAGCAATGCATGAAACAACAAGCATACCAACAGCAAGATGGCATATTTGTGAAGCTAACCATGGCAAGAACAATTGCATAGCATGTATGGATCCACTACAATAAGCTTGGCAAAATTGCAAATCATGTTAAGAATCTGCCAGAAATATTTTATAGCAAAAGTAGAGCAAGATTGAGTCATGCTATGGCACTCCATAATTGCAAACAATTGCCGGAATGGATCCATTACAACTATATCTACAATACATCCTCACTGAACATTCTCAAAATATGCATGGATCTCCCTGTAGCATCAAGTTTACATGGCAACAAAATTACAGCAGACAAGGACTTGGAGAAATCAGAGAAATCACCAAGTCCCTGAAATCAGAAATATTACGGGGCCTACTTTGCATGCTTGTGCTAGTCACCACAGAGATCAAAAAAATACATGGACTACACCACTGGAAAGATGGCATGGCATACTTCAAAACACATGTAGAGCTCATGCCCAAAAGATGCATAGAATAAATGATACAAAAATGACAAATCTCCAAGTTCTGATAAGAACCTGAGAATAACAGCAACTAGCCCTCTACCAACAGATATTGGGGCATCCAGATGACCTCTAATGAACATGGTGCAATTGAACAAAATGAAGAGCATCACGAGACGAACAATTTGACATATTACACGGGCGAATCGGAGCTACATGCAAGAAGTTATGACAACGTGAACAGGAGCACATACTAAGAAAATCTGAGGACTTGGGGAAAAAAGGACGAGGAGAAAGTCAACGCTCACGAGAGTTCAGATCGGATCGAGGGAGAGGCCGGCTCGGTCGATGGCGCTCGCCGGCGGGAGGAAGAGGAGGCGGCGAGGTCGGCGGGGCCCGGCACCGGCGGCGGGCGGCGCTAGGCGGAGGAGGAGGAGACCGGGGGGGCGAGGAGGCGGCGGCCTCGGGAGGCGCGTCGGGCGGCAGCGGAGAAGCCCGCGGCGGCGGAGATGGCGGGGCCGGCCGGCGCCGGTGAGGGCAGGCGGCGGCGCTCGGCGCGCGGGGAGAGGCGGGGCGCTCGGGGCCGGCGCGGGGACGGGCGGGCCGGCCTCGGGCCTCGCGGGCCCACGGCGGCGCGCGGCGGCGGTGACACGTGGCGGCGGCGCAGGTGGGCGGACGTGTCCGGCTCCGCCCGGACGTGTCCGGCGGCGGAGTGGGACGAGGGCTAGGGTTGGACTGAGATTGTATTTCGGGATGCCCACATATTTATAGGTAGAGGGAGCTAGGAGCCTCCAAATGAGATGCGGTTTTCGCCCACACGATCGTGATCGAACGACCTAGAGCATGGAAGAGAGTTTGGTGGGTTTTGGGCTGGTTCTAGAGGGGGTTTTTGCTGGACACTCAAATGGACATTGCGGATGCCCGGTTAACCGTTGGAGTACCAAACGACCTCCAAATGGAACGAAACTTGACCGGTAGTCTCCGGGTGGTATACTAGGGCCACTTGACAAGCCTCGGTCCATTCCGAGAAAGTTTGACACACGCACACGAAAGAAAACAAGAGGGGTGCACCGGAGGAGATAGGAGCGCCGGATTGCAAAACGGACAACGGGGAAAATGCTCGGATGCAAGAGACGAACACGTATGCGAATGCAATGCACATGATGACATGATATGAAAATGCATGACATGACAAAATACAAAACGAAAGACAAAACCCGACAACGGAGGAAATAACATAGCACATAGCCGGAAATGGCAAGAGTCGGAGTTACATATATGGCAAGTTACATGCGGGGTGTTACAACACTCCACCACTACGAGAGGATCTCGTCCCGAGATCTAGGACTGAAAGAACTCCGGATATTCGGAACGGAGATGGTCCTCGCGTTCCCAGGTGGCTTCCCGGTCGGAATGGTGCGACCACTTCACTTTCAGGAATTTGATAGACTTGTTGCGAGTCCTGCGCTCAGTTTCTTCAAGAATAGCAACGGGGTGCTCATGATAAGACAAATCTTCTTGGAGCTCAATCTCTTCGAAGTTGATAGTGCGCTCAGGCGTCTTGAAGCACTTGCGGAGCTGTGACACGTGGAACACATCGTGCACGTTCGCGAAGTTGGAAGGAAGCTCAAGTTGATAGGCGAGGTCGCCTCTTTTGCCAATGATCTTGAAAGGACCCACGTATCTAGGGGAAAGCTTCCCTTTGATACCGAAGCGACGAGTGCCCTTGATTGGAGAGCCGCGGAGGTAGACATGGTCTCCGATCTCGAAAGCCAAATCACGGTGCTTACTATCATAGTAGCTCTTCTGGCGCGATTGCGCGGCTTTGAGATTATCACGGATGACTTTACACATTTCTTCAGCTTCTGTGATTAAGTCATTGCCAAGAAGTTGGCGTTCACCAGTCTCTGACCAATTGAGAGGAGTACGACACTTTCTGCCATAGAGAATCTCGAATGGGGCCTTGCCCGAACTCGCTTGGAAGCTGTTGTTGTAGGAGAATTCAGCATAAGGAAGACAATCTTCCCATTTCATGCCAAAGGAAATGACGCAAGCCCTGAGCATATCTTCAAGAATTTGATTGACTCGCTCGACTTGGCCACTAGTTTGAGGATGGAAAGCTGTGCTGAAACGAATGTTAGTGCCCATGGCCTTCTGGAAGGAGTCCCAGAACTTAGAGGTGAAGATGCTTCCACGATCAGAAGAAATCAATTGTGGAATGCCGTGCAAGGAGACAATTCTAGAGGTGTAAAGCTCTGCCAGCTGAGCTGCTGTGATGGATTCTTTGATTGGAAGGAAATGAGCCACTTTAGAAAGCATGTCAATGACAACGAAGATAGCATCATTTCCGCGCTTGGACTTGGGAAATCCAGTCACGAAGTCCATTTCAATATGATCAAACTTCCATTCTGGGATATCAAGAGGTTGGAGGAGACCAGCTGGTCGTTGGTGTTCTGCTTTCACTCTTCGGCAGACATCACATTCATTCACGAATTGAGCAATTTCTCGCTTCATTCGAGTCCACCAATACGACTGCTTAAGGTCATGATACATCTTCGTACTTCCAGGATGAATGGACAGAAGAGAATTGTGCACCTCGTTCATTATGACTTTCCTTAGATCACCTTTAGGAACCACAATCCGGTCCTCGAAGAATAAAGTGTCTCTGTCATCAATGCGATAGCACTTGTATTTGTAAAGGCCCTTATCGATACCACGTTTCACCTTCTTCACCATGGCATCAAGGAGTTGTGCCTCACGAATTTGATCTTCCAAAGTAGGAGATACTATGAGGTTGGCAAGAAAGCCTTGAGGAACAACTTGGAGATTCAGCTTGCGGAAAGCTTCACAAAGATCCGGTTGGAATGGCTTGAGGATTAAGCTGTTGCAATAAGCCTTCCTGCTTAAAGCATCTGCAATGACATTTGCTTTGCCTGGAGTATATTCGATACTCGGATTGTACTCTTGAATCATTTCGACCCATCGAGTCTGCCTGAGGTTGAGGTTGGGTTGAGTGAAGATATACTTGAGACTCTTGTGATCAGTGAAAATGTCCAATTGTCTTCCCAACAAGAGATGTCTCCACGTTATTAATGCATGGACAACTGCCGCCAACTCAAGATCGTGAGTGGGGTAGTTCCTCTCGTTGGGCTTCAACTGACGAGAGGTATAGGCCACAACTTTCTTCTCTTGCATTAACACAGCATCGAGACCTTGGAGAGAAGCATCACAGAAAACTTCATACGGCTTGGATTCATCAGGAGGAGTCAAGACAGGAGCTGTGACTAGTTTCTCTTTGAGAGTGTTGAAAGCAACGTCACACTCAGGAGACCAGACATATTTCACATGCTTCTGTAAGAGGTTGGAAAGAGGCTTTGCAATCTTGGAGAAATTCTCAACGAATCTTCGACAATAGCTTTCAAGACCAAGAAAACTTCGAAGCTACTTGACATTTTGAGGAGGTTCCCAATCCACAACTGCGGACACCTTCTTGGGGTTAACAGCGATGCCCTTGGCAGAGATGATGTGACCAAGGAAAAGAACTTCATCGAGCCAAAACTCACATTTGGAGAACTTCGCATAGAATTGATACTCTCTGAGCTTGTCGAGCACTAATCGCAAAATGTTTGGCATGATCCTGCTTATTCTTGGAGAAGACCAAGATATCATCGAGATACACCAGAACGAATTCATTGGTATACGGGTTGAAGATGAAATTCGTCATCCGAGAGAACACTGGAGGAGCATTGACAAGGCCGAAAGACACGACAGTATATTCATAAGAACCAAAGCTTGTTCTGAATGCTGTCTTGGGAATATCTTCTTCACGAATGCGAATCTGATGATAACCCATACGAAGGTCAAGCTTCGAGAATACTTTAGCACCCTTGAGTTGCTCAAATAGCTCATTGATGTTGGGAAGTGGATACTTGTTCTTGATTGTCTTTTTGTTCAATGGACGGTAGTCGACACAAAGTCGGTCCGTGCCATCCTTCTTCTTGACAAAAAGAACACCACAACCCCATGGAGAAGAACTCGGTCTGATCAAACCCAGACGCTCTTGTTCATCGAGCTGTTTCTTCAATTCCTTCAGCTCGTTGGGTCCAAGCTTGTATGGACGCTTGCAAACGGGTTCAGTGCCAGGCTCCAGTTCGATAACGAACTCAACTGGCCGATGAGGAGGCATACCCGGAAGCTCTTCTGGAAAGACATCTTGATACTCACAAACGACTGGAATTTGAGAGATGGCATTCAATTCACCCTTCTCATTGAGAGAGAAAAACTGAATGGTTTCATCACGAGCGGCATAGATAATCACATCCTCAGACGAGTGTGTCAATTGAATTTCCCTGGCAGCACAATCAAGTTGAGCCTTGTGCTTAGAAAGCCAGTCCATCCCGAGAATAAGATCAATATCCGAGTCACCAAGAACAATTGGAGAAGACTGAAATCTATAGTCGCCCATCTTGATGGTAACATTCGGAACCATGGAACTTGCATTCATGAATTTACTCGGAGAGACAACTGATAACGGTCTAGGCAAATCTTGATAAACCAACTCATGCTTAAATGCAAATGGTCTTGATATGAAAGAAAGCGAAGCACCAGTATCAAAAAGAACTTTTGTAGGAATATCATTAACAGGAAGATTACCCATTATCACATCAGTAGATTCCTCCGCTTGAGCTGCATTCATCATGTTCACCTTTGCAGACTTTGGGTTATGCTTGACCACTGCATTGCTGGAAGATCTGACAGGAGGAGGAGGAGGAGGAAGACGCCTCTGGTTGAAGCACTTGTTAGCATAGTGACCTTTCTGCTGACATTTGTTGCAAGTCACCTCTGAGAGTGGACGGTGATAAGGAGCATTGGACTTTGGAGCTTGATTCTAAGACTTGTTCTGATAGCCAGAGTTGGAAGAGTTGGAAGAACCATGGCCACCCTTGTTCTTCTGCTGGTAAGGCTGACGAAACGGAGGAGGAGGCGGCAACCAGAACTTCTGTTGCTTAGCTGTCACAAGTGAGGAAGAAGAAGACTGAACTGCGTCTCTGACTCTCATCTTAGAAGCCTCACACTTGAGCTGAGCAGCCTCTTGCTTCAGTGCCATATTGTAGAATTGATCAAATTGAGTAGGCTCAACAAGAACGAGAGCTAACTGCAGATCCTCTTTAAGGCCACCTCTGAAGTGATAGATCATGCTCTTCTCATCAAGAACGTCTTGTTTAGCGAAGCGGGCAAGTTTCTGAAACTGAATGTTGTATTGATACACAGACATGTTGCCTTGCTTGAGATTGCGGAACTCCTCACGCTTGCTCTCAACAACACTTTGTGGAATGTGGTGCGCTTTGAAGTCCCGACAGAAGTCAGTCCAAGTGATCACACGACCTCCTCTGGAATCTTTCTATTGCTGAAACCAATCAGTAGCTTGGTCCTTGAGCTGGAAAGAAGCGAACTTGACAAAGTCCTCAGGCCTGACATTGCTACATTCAAAATGCTTGTTGATGTCCACGAGCCAATCATCGGCATCCGTGGCCTCGGCACAGTAGCTGAAAGACTTGGGCTGATTTGCGAGAAACTGGTTGAGAGTAGCATAGTGAAACTGATTGTTGCCTTGACCTTGATTGCCTTGATTGCCTTGCCCTTCAGTACGTTCTTGCAAGAGTTGCAGAATCATCTGAGCATTGGCGTTGGTGGCTGCCATGATTGCTTGCCATGCCTCCGGAGGTGGAGGTGGTGGCGGAGGGTTCGCTTGACTCCCTTCATTCCGATCCGGATTCTGACGCGTTGGCGGAGCCATCCTGAAGAGGGTGACATCCGTTAGCATCTTGATAGACAAATAGATAAGTAGAATCAACGGATAGAAATTGCAACATATAGTCTTCACAATAAACATTCGAACGAAGATGAACGAATGAATTCCGTAGTAAATCATCACACTTCCATAAGTTGAGAAGCCACTTGAAAGAGATATGGAATGAACATATGAATTTGAAGGAACTCGAATACCACAATGGAAAATAAAACAAAGTATTGGCTTGCAGAATAAGCCGGAACAAACATATGATAGATATTTCGTCCGAAGTTTTCGTGGTGGGGCCCACACGGGCTCAATCGTACAGCACCATCATGTACAAGGCTGTGCACATGACATACGAAGCGTCCCCGAGTCGGCAAAGCCATGGACTCTTTAAGACACAACGAGACCACTGTAAAATCAACCGTGGAAAGACGGACCACTAGACGTCGAACCCCAATCTCATATCATGCGTCTGTCGGAAAGAAATCCTAAAGCTACTTGAATTCCCACTTATAAACTCCCGAAACATCTGGTTATGCAATCTGGTGTAGGGGATACAGGGGACACAAAATATATCACCCAAACTAACAATCCCTAGATCCAGCTGTATCCATCCATCAACACATAACCAAGAAACCTTCGGAAATCATTTACCTCAACCTTCGAAAAACATCCGTTATACAAGTTATGGCAATAATCCCGAACTCCCGCCCCAGTACTGGGTGGCGTCGAGGTGATCTCACCGACAACTGCATAAAAGAGATTTCGATGTCGGCGAAACTCAGGTATTCCAGAACTGCAACGATAAAATTGTGACGACAACACCTCGGAGCTCAACTCCCCGGGACACTGCCACAACCCCTAAATGACAAGAGGCACCAAGAACAATGTTCTCGTCACAAAACCATCGGAACGATTCCAAGATACCCGCGTGATCCTAAATTTTTTTTTAGTGAAATTTGAGGAGAGAGTAGTCAAAACTTCTACGTCAGGAGACCTCACCAGAGCGACGAAGGGACTGAGGAGTAAAAAGAATCCTACTCTCCGATATATATAATCCTAAGACTCAAAACATTTTGTTCTAGACTCAACAACGCCAGCGATTCGATCAAGCAGGGGGCTCCTAAGTCGGGGATGGCTCTGATTACCAACTTGTAACGCCCACGATGCGGCTATATCTCCCACGTGTCGAGGCACGACTTAGAGGCATAACCGCATAGTGCTTTTGTCGCAAGAAGGGTCATCTTCACACAATCCCATGTAATGAACAAGAATGGGATAAAGAGTTGGCTTACAATCGCCACTTCACACAATACATAAATATTATTCATACATCATCCAAAATACAAGCATATAGACCAACTACGGTCAAAATCCAGATGAAAATAAGACAACCCCAAATGCTAGATCCCCGATCGTCCCAATTGGGCTCCACTACTGATCATCAGGAAAAGACACATAGTAACGACCACGTTCCTCGTCGAACTCTCACTTGAGATCGACGCCATCATCTGCACTGGCATCGTCGGCACCTGCAACTGTTTTGGTAGAATCTGTGAGTCACGGGGACTCAGCAATCTCACACCCGCGAGATCAAGACTATTTAAGCTTGCAGGAAAGGGAGGTGTAATAAGGTGGAGCTGCAGCGGCAAAAGCATATATGGTGGCTAACTTGCGCAAATGAGAGCGAGAAGAGAAGCAACGGAACGGACATCATCTAGCCATGACCAAGAAGTGATCCTGAACACCTACTTACGTCATTCATAACACAGACCGTGTTCACTTCCCGGACTCCGCCGAGAAGAGACCATCACGGCTACACACGCATTTGATGTATTTTTAATTGGGTCAAGTGACAAGTTATCTACAACCGGACATTAACAAATTCCCATGTGCCTCATAACCGCGGGCACGGCTTTCGAAAGATAATACCCTGCAGGGGTGTCCCAACTTAGCCCATCATAAGCTCTCATGGTCAACGAAGGATAAACCTTCTTCCGGAAAGACCCGATCAGTCTCGGAATCCCGGTTTACAAGACATCTCGACAATGGTAAAACAAGACCAGCAAAGCCCCCGAATGTGCCGACAAATCCCGATAGGAGCTGCACATATCTCGTTCGTAGGGCACAACGGATGAGCCAGACGTCGGGTTGGCATAGACCCTGGTTACCCAGGGGGCGCCGGACATCGCTCGGTTTGGGCCAGCACTCGAAGGAGCACTAGTCCGGGGGTTTAAAATAAAGATGACCCTCGGGCTCGCGAAAACCCGGGGGAAAAAGGCTTAGGTAGCAAAAGGTAAAACCAAGGTTGGGCCTTGCTGGAGGAGTTTTAATCAAGGCGAACTATCAAGGGGGTCCCATAAATCACCCGATCGTGTAAGGAACACAAACTCAAGGAACATAATCCCGGTATAACAGTAACTAGGGCGGCAAGAGTGGAACAAAACACCAGGCATAAGGCCGAGCCTTCCACCCTTTACCAAAAATATATAGATGCATTAATTAAATAAGAGATATTGTGATATCCTAACATATCCATGTTCCAACATGGAACAAACTTCAACTTCACCTGCAACTAGCAACGCTATAAGAAGGGCTGAGCAAAAGCGGTAACATAGCCAAACAACGGTTTGCTAGGAAAGGATGATTAGAGGCTGACATGGCTAAAATGGGAGACAAGATATAGCAAGTGATAGGTAGCGGAGCATGGCAATAGAGCGAACAACTAGCAAAGCAAAGATAGAAGTGATATCGAGGGGTGGTCATCTTGCCTGCAAGATTCTCAGAGTTGTCGAAAGCTTGATCCTCGTAAGCGTACTCGACAGGTTCCTCGTTCACGAACTCGTCTCCCGGCTCTACCCAAGACAAGAACACAAACAAACGGAACCACAATCAACCACGAGAAATGCACAAGCAACATGATGCAAAACATGTAAGATATGCAAGATATGATATGCGATGCATATGCGTGCTCCGGAAGGAAAATGATGAACATGGCAATGGCTTGGAAAACCAAGCATGCCACTAGAAAGATAAGATGATTTCGGTCGAAATCGATATAAAGATCACCGGAATCGGATGCACGGTTTGCAAATGGCAAGCAAAACAAGAATGACACGAATCTGCGATTAACAGCATGATAGCACTTAATATGCAACAAACAACAATGCTACAGCACCCCAACATAGCAACAAAGCATATGGCAGTAATCTAAAGGAGATGCTTGACAAAAGATGAACACTGAGCTACGGCTAGTTCACAACATATCAAGCTCAAACAAGCATGGAAAAAGTGCAAAAGATTACAGGTTCACAGGCTTGGTGAAAAACTGGACATGGCAGTAAACAGCATCAGGTAGCAAAGTTCAGAGCATGAAATCAACATGCTACAGGAACTTAACATAGAAAAACAAGGCATGGCAGTGATCCCCTAAAAGCACATGACAAAAGTCCCTTAATGACCATAAGCCAAAAAGGACTATAAGAAATGATGGCAAGCATGTAAACATAGCAAGTTTCGTTATCAGGTTTCAGACTTAGCAGAAAACAGAGTATGGCAGAAATATTAATACGTAGGCCTCTTTGTGAGCTTGATGCACTCACTACATAGCAATGCATGACACAAAAAGCATACCTACAGCAAGATGGCATGTTTATGAAGCTAACCACGGCAAGAAAAATTGCATAGCATGTATGGATCAACTAAAATAAGCTTGGCAAAATTGCAAATCATGTTAAGAATCTGCCAGAAATATTTTATAGCAAAAGTAGAGCACGATTGAGTCATGCTATGGCACTCCATAATTGCAAACAATTGCAGTAATGGATCAATTAATACTATAGCTACAAGACATCCTTACTGAACATTCTCAAAATATGCATGGATCTCTCTGTACCGTCAAGTTTACATGGCAACAAAATTACAGCAGACAAGGACTTGGAGAAATCAGAGAAATCACCAAGTCCCTGAAATCAGAAATATTACGGGGCCTACTTTGCATGCTTGTGCTAGCCACCACAGAGATCACAAAAATACAAGGACTACACCACTGGAAAGATGGCATTGCATACTTCAAAACACATGTAGAGCTCATGCCCAAAAGATGCACAGAATAAATGATACAAAAATGACAAATCTCCAAGTTCTGATAAGATCCAGAGAATAACAGCAACTAGCCCTCTTCCGACAGAGATTTGAGCATCACGATGACCTCTAATGAACATGGTGCAATTGAACAAAATGAAGATCATCACGAGACGAAAAATTTGACATATTACAGGCGCGAATCAGAGCTACATGCAAGGAGTTATGACAATGTGAACAGGGGCACATACTAAGAAAATCTGAGGACTTGGGAAAAAAAAGGGCGAGGAGAAAGTCAACGCTCACGAGAGTTCAGATCGGATCGAGGGAGACGCCGGCTCGGTCGATGGCGCTCGCCGGCGGGAGGAAGAGGAGGCGGCGAGGTCGGCGGGGCTCGGCACCGGCGGCGGGCGGCGCTAGGCGGAGGACGAGGAGACCGGGGGGCGAGGAGGCGGCGGCCTTGGGAGGCGCGTCGGGCGGCGGCGGAGAAGCCCGCGGCGGCGGAGATGGCGGGGCCGGTCGGCGCCGGCGAGGGCAGGTGGCGGCGCTGGGCGCGCGGGGAGAGGCGGGGCGCTCGGGCCCGGCGCGGGGACGGGCGGGCCGGCCTCGGGCCTCGTGGGCCCGCGGCGGCGGTGACACGTGGCGGCGGCGCAGGCGGGCGGACGTGTCCGGCGGCGGAGTGGGACGAGGGCTAGGGTTGGACTGAGATTGTATTTCGGGATGCCCACATATTTATAGGTAGAGGGAGCTAGGAGGCTCCAAATGAGGTGCGGTTTTCGCCCACACGATCGTGACCGAACGACCTAGAGCATGGAAGAGAGTTTGGTGGGTTTTGGGCTGGTTTTATAGGGGGTTTTTGCTGGACACTCAAATGGACATTGCGGATGCCCGGTTAACCGTTGGAGTACCAAACGACCTCCAAATGCAAAGAAACTTGACCGGTAGTCTCCGGGTGGTATACTAGGGCCACTTGACAAGCCTCGGTCCATTCCGAGAAAGTTTGACACACGCACATGAAAGAAAAAAAGAGGGGTGCACCGGAGGAGATAGGAGCGCCGGATTGCAAAACGGACAACGGGGAAAATGCTCGGATGCAAGAGACGAACACGTATGCGAATGCAATGCACATGATGACATGATATGAAAATGCATGACATGACAAAATACAAAACGAAAGACAAAACCCGACAACGGAGGAAATAACATAGCACATAGCCAGAAATGGCAAGAGTCAGAGTTACATATATGGCAAGTTACATGTGGGGTGTTACACTCCTTCAAAGTATCAGGATTTCATATGAAAACTCGTCTGTTACAAAGGGATTTCATTTTTTAAAACTTATTTGAACTCCTGACTTTTTGTGTGTTCAAAACGCACCATTCAAAGCCACATCATCATTTTTCAAGCCTTTCTGACTTCATTTGAGATTTTTCATGCATTTACTAATTATTTTGAGCTATAAGACCATAAAATTGAAAAGTATTTCTAATGAACTCTGAAAAGGTTGAAAGTTGGCATGGTATCATCATTTCATCCACATAGCATGTGCAAGAAAGTTGATAGGGTTACGGCAAAAACTGGATGCACTTCGTGTACAAAACGGACAATCTCTTTCAAAGTATTAGGATTTCATACGGAAACTCGTTTGTTACAAACGGATTTCATTTTTTTAAACTTATTTGAACTCCTGACTTTTTGTGTGTTCAAAACACACCTTTCAAAGCCACAGCATCATTTTTCAATCCTTTCTGACTTCATTTGTTATTTTTCATGCATTTACTAATTATTTTGAGCTATAAGACCCTAAAATTGAAAAGCATTTCAAATGAACTCTGAGAAGGTTGAAAGTAGGCATGGTATCATAATTTCATCCACATAGCATGTGCAAGAAAGTTGAGAGGGTTACGGCAAAAACTGGAAGCACTTCGTGAACAGAACGGACAATCTCTTTCAAATTATCAGGATTTCATACGAAAACTCGTTTGTTACAAAGGGATTTCATTTTTTAAAACTTATTTGAACTCCTGACTTTTTGTGTGTTCAAAACGCACCTTTCAAAGCCACAGCATCATTTTTCAATCCTTTCTGTTTTCATTTGTTATTTTTCATGCATTTACTAATTATTTTGAGCTATAAGACCCTAAAATTGAAAAGCATTTCAAATGAACTCTGAAAAGGTTGAAAGTTGGCATGGTATCATCACTTCATCCACATAGCATGTGCAAGAAAGTTGAGAGGGTTACGGCAAAAACTGGCAGCACTTCGTGAACAAAACGGACAATCTCTTTCAAAGTATCAGGATTTCATACGGAAACTCGTTTGTTACAAAGGGATTTCATTTTTTTAAACTTATTTGAACTCCTGACTTTTTGTGTGTTCAAAACACACCTTTCAAAGCCACAGCATCATTTTTCAATCCTTTCTGACTTCATTTGTTATTTTTCATGCATTTACTAATTATTTTGAGCTATAAGACCCTAAAATTGAAAAGCATTTCAAATGAACTCTGAGAAGGTTGAAAGTAGGCATGGTATCATAATTTCATCCACATAGCATGTGCAAGAAAGTTGAGAGGGTTACGGCAAAAACTGGAAGCACTTCGTGAACAGAACGGACAATCTCTTTCAAATTATCAGGATTTCATACGAAAACTCGTTTGTTACAAAGGGATTTCATTTTTTAAAACTTATTTGAACTCCTGACTTTTTGTGTGTTCAAAACGCACCTTTCAAAGCCACAGCATCATTTTTCAATCCTTTCTGTTTTCATTTGTTATTTTTCATGCATTTACTAATTATTTTGAGCTATAAGACCCTAAAATTGAAAAGCATTTCAAATGAACTCTGAAAAGGTTGAAAGTTGGCATGGTATCATCACTTCATCCACATAGCATGTGCAAGAAAGTTGAGAGGGTTACGGCAAAAACTGGCAGCACTTCGTGAACAAAACGGACAATCTCTTTCAAAGTATCAGGATTTCATACGGAAACTCGTCTGTTACAAAGGGATTTCATTTTTTTTAAACTTATTTCAACTCCTGACTTTTTGTGTGTTCAAAATGCACCATTCAAAGCCACATCATCATTTTTCAATCCTTTCTGACTTCATTTGTTATTTTTCATTCATTTCCTAATTATTTTGAGCTATAAGACCCTAAAATTGAAAAGCATTTCAAATGAACTCTGAAAAGGTTGAAAGTTGGCATGGTATCATCACTTCATCCACATAGCATGTGCAAGAAAGTTGAGAGGGTTACGGCAAAAACTGGATGCGCTTCGTGTACAAAACGGACAATCTCTTTCAAAGTATCAGGATTTCATACGGAAACTCGTCTGTTACAAAGGGATTTCTTTTTTTAAAACTTATTTGAACTCCTGACTTTTTGTGTGTTCAAAATGCACCATTCAAAGCCACATCATCATTTTTCAATCCTTTCTGACTTCATTTGTTATTTTTCATGCATACACTAATTATTTTGAGCTATAAGACCGTAAAATTGAAAAGCATTTCAAATGAACTCTCAAAAGGTTGAAAGTTGGCATGGTATCATCATTTCATCCACATAGCATGTGCAAGAAAGTTGAGAGGGTTACGACAAAAACTGCATGCACTTCGTGAACAAAACGGACAATCTCTTTCAAAGTATCAGGATTTCATACGGAAACTCGTCTGTTACAAAGGGATTTCATTTTTTAAAACTTATTTGAACTCCTGACTTTTTGTGTGTTCAAAATGCACCATTCAAAGCCACATCATCATTTTTAAATCCTTTCTACCTTCATTTGTTATTTTTCATGCATTTACTAATTATTTTGAGCTATAAGAGCATTTCAAATGAACTCTGAAAAGGTTGAAAGTTGGCATCGTATCATCATTTCATCCACATAGCATGTGCAAGAAAGTTGAGAGGGTTACGGCACAAACTGGAAGCACTTCGTGAACAAAACGGACAATCTCTTTCAAAGTATCAGGATTTCATACGGAAACTCGTTTGTTACAAAGGGATTTCATTTTTTAAAACTTATTTGAACTCCTGACTTTTTGTGTGTTCAAAACGCACCTTTCAAAGCCACAGCATCATTTTTCAATCCTTTCTGACTTCATTTGTTATTTTTCATGCATTTACTAATTATTTTGAGCTATAAGACCCTAAAATTGAAAAGCATTTCAAATGAACTCTGAAAAGGTTGAAAGTTGGCATGGTATCATCATTTCATCCAGATAGCATGTGCAAGAAAGTTGAGAGGGTTACGGCAAAAACTGGATGCACTTCGTGAACAAAACGGACAATCTCTTTCAAAGTATCAGGATTTCATACGGAAACTCGTCTGTTACAAAGGGATTTCATTTTTTAAAACTTATTTGAACTCCTGACTTTTTGTGTGTTCAAAATGCACCATTCAAAGCCACATCATCATTTTTCAATCCTTTCTGACTTCATTTGTTATTTTTCATGCATTTACTAAATATTTTGAGCTATAAGACCCTAAAATTGAAAAGCATTTCAAATGAACTCTGAAATGGTTGAAAGTTGGCATGGTATCATCATTTCATCCACATAGCGTGCGCAAGAATGTTGAGAGGGTCCCGGCAAAAACTGGATGCGCTTCGTGTACAAAACGGACAATCTCTTTCAAAGCATCAGGATTTCACACGGAAACTCGTCTGATACAAAGGGATTTCATTTTTTAAAACTTATTTGAACTCCTGACTTTTTGTGTGTTCAAAACGCACCTTTCAAAGCCACAGCATCATTTTTCAATCCTTTCTGACTTCATTTGTTATTTTTCATGCATTTACTAATTATTTTGAGCTATAAGACCCTAAAATTGAAAAGCATTTCAAATGAACTCTGAAAAGGTTGAAAGTTGGCATGGTATCATAATTTCATCCACATAGCATGTGCAAGAAAGTTGAGAGGGTTACGGCAAAAACTGGAAGCACTTCGTGAACAGAACGGACAATCTCTTTCAAATTATCATGATTTCATACGGAAACTCGTTTGTTACAAAGGGATTTCATTTTTTAAAACTTATTTGAACTCCTGACTTTTTGTGTGTTCAAAACGCACCTTTCAAAGCCACAGCATCATTTTTCAATCCTTTCTGTTTTCATTTGTTATTTTTCATGCATTTACTAATTATTTTGAGCTATAAGACCCTAAAATTGAAAAGCATTTCAAATGAACTCTGAAAAGGTTGAAAGTTGGCATGGTATCATCACTTCATCCACATAGCATGTGCAAGAAAGTTGAGAGGGTTACGGCAAAAACTGGCAGCACTTCGTGAACAAAACGGACAATCTCTTTCAAAGTATCAGGATTTCATACGGAAACTCGTCTGTTACAAAGGGATTTCATTTTTTTAAACTTATTTGAACTCCTGACTTTTTGTGTGTTCAAAATGCACCATTCAAAGCCACATCATCATTTTTCAATCCTTTCTGACTTCATTTGTTATTTTTCATTCATTTCCTAATTATTTTGAGCTATAAGACCCTAAAATTGAAAAGCATTTCAAATGAACTCTGAAAAGGTTGAAAGTTGGCATGGTATCATCATTTCATCCACATAGCATGTGCAAGAAAGTTGAGAGGGTCCCGGCAAAAACTGGATGCGCTTCGTGTACAAAACGGACAATCTCTTTCAGAGCATCAGGATTTCGTACGGAAACTCGTCTGTTACAAAGGGATTTCTTTTTTTAAAACTTATTTGAACTCCTGACTTTTTGTGTGTTCAAAATGCACCATTCAAAGCCACATCATCATTTTTCAATCCTTTCTGACTACATTTGTTATTTTTCATGCATACACTAATTATTTTGAGCTATAAGACCCTAAAATTGAAAAGCATTTCAAATGAACTCTGAAAAGGTTGAAAGTTGGCATGGTATCATCATTTCATCCACATAGCATGTGCAAGAAAGTTGAGAGGGTTACGGCAAAAACTGCATGCACTTTGTGAACAAAACAGACAATCTCTTTCAAAGTATCAGGATTTCATACGGAAACTCGTCTGTTACAAAGGGATTTCATTTTTTAAAACTTATTTGAACTCCTGACTTTTTGTGTGTTCAAAATGCACCATTCAAAGCCACATCATCTTTTTTAAATCCTTTCTACCTTCATTTGTTATTTTTCATGCATTTACTAATTATTTTGAGCTATAAGAGCATTTCAAATGAACTCTGAAAAGGTTGAAAGTTGGCATCGTATCATCATTTCATCCACATAGCATGTGCAAGAAAGTTGAGAGGGTTACGGCAAAAACTGGAAGCACTTCGTGAACAAAACGGACAATCTCTTTCAAAGTATCAGGATTTCATACGGAAACTCGTTTGTTACAAAGGGATTTCATTTTTTAAAACTTATTTGAACTCCTGACTTTTTGTGTGTTCAAAACGCACCTTTCAAAGCCACAGCATCATTTTTCAATCCTTTCCGACTTCATTTGTTATTTTTCATGCATTTACTAATTATTTTGAGCTATAAGACCCTAAAATTGAAAAGCATTTCAAATGAACTCTGAAAAGGTTGAAAGTTGGCATGGTATCATCATTTCATCCACATAGCATGTGCAAGAAAGTTGAGAGGGTTACGGCAAAAACTGGAAGCACTTCGTGAACAAAACGGACAATCTCTTTCAAAGTATCAGGATTTCATACGGAAACTCGTCTGTTACAAAGGGATTTCATTTTTTAAAACTTATTTGAACTCCTGACTTTTTGTGTGTTCAAAATGCACCATTCAAAGCCACATCATCATTTTTCAATCCTTTCTGACTTCATTTGTTATTTTTCATGCATTTACTAATCATTTTGAGGTATAAGACCCTAAAATTGAAAAGCATTTCAAATGAACTCTGAAAAGATTGAAAGTTGGCATGGTATCATCATTATATCCACATAGCATGTGCAAGAAAGTTGAGTGGGTTACGGCAAAAGCTGGATGCGCTTCGTGTACAAAACGGACAAACTCTTTCAAAGTATCAGGATTTCATACGGAAACTCGTCTGTTACAAAGGGATTTCTTTTTTTTAAACTTATTTGAACTCCTGACTTTTTGTGTGTTCAAAACGCACCATTCAAAGCCACACCATCATTTTTCAAGCCTTTCTGACTTCATTTGTTATTTTTCATGCATTTACTAATTATTTTGTGTTATAAGACCCTAAAACTGGAAAGCATTTCAAATGAACTCTGAAAAGGTTGAAAGTTGGCATGGTATCATCATTTCATCCACATAGCATGTGCAAGAAAGTTGAGAGGGTTACGACAAAAACTGGATGCACTTCGTGAACAAAACAGACAATCTCTTTCAAAGTATCAGGATTTCATACGGAAACTCGTCTGTTACAAAGGGATTTCATTTTTTAAAACTTATTTGAACTCCTGACTTTTTGTGTGTTCAAAATGCACCATTCAGAGCCACATCATCATTTTTCAATCCTTTCTACCTTCATTTGTTATTTTTCATGCATTTACTAATTATTTTGAGCTATAAGAGCATTTCAAATGAACTCTGAAAAGGTTGAAAGTTGGCATGGTATCATCATTTCATCCACATAGCATGTGCAAGAATGTTGAGAGGGTCCCGGCAAAAACTGGATGCGCTTCGTGTACAAAACGGACAATCTCTTTCAGAGCATCATGATTTCGTACGGAAACTCGTCTGTTACAAAGGGATTTCTTTTTTTAAAACTTATTTGAACTCCTGACTTTTTGTGTGTTCAAAATGCACCATTCAAAGCCACATCATCATTTTTCAATCCTTTTTGACTTCATTTGTTATTTTTCATGCATACACTAATTATTTTGAGCTATAAGACCCTAAAATTGAAAAGCATTTCAAATGAACTCTGAAAAGGTTGAAAGTTGGCATGGTATCATCATTTCATCCACATAGCATGTGCAAGAAAGTTGAGAGGGTTACGGCAAAAACTGCATGCACTTTGTGAACAAAACAGACAATCTCTTTCAAAGTATTAGGATTTCATACGGAAACTCGTCTGTTACAAAGGGATTTCATTTTTTAAAACTTATTTGAACTCCTGACTTTTTGTGTGTTCAAAACGCACCATTCAAAGCCACATCATCATTTTTCAAGCCTTTCTGACTTCATTTGTTATTTTTAATGCATTTACTAATTATTTTGAGCTATAAGTCCATAAAACTGAAAAGCATTTCAAATCAACTCTGAAAAGGTTGAAAGTTGGCATGGTATCATCATTTCATCCACATAGCATGTGCAAGAAAGTTGAGAGGGTTACGACAAAAACTGCATGCACTTCGTGAACAAAACGGACAATCTCTTTCAAAGTATCAGGATTTCATACGAAAATTCGTCTCTTACAAAGGTATTTCATTTTTTAAAACTTATTTGAACTCCTGACTTTTTGTGTGTTCAAAATGCACCATTCAAAGCCACATCATCAATTTTCAATCCTTTCTACCTTCATTTGTTATTTTTCATGCATTTACTAAGTATTTTGAACTATAAGAGCATTTCAAACGAACTCTGAAAAGGTTGAAAGTTGGCATGGTATCATCATTTCATCCACATAGCATGTGCATGAAAGTTGAGAGGGTTACCACAAAAACTGCATGCACTTCGTGCACAAAACGGACAATCTCTTTCGAAGTATCAGGATTTCATACGGAAACTCGTCTGTTACCAAGGGATTTCATTTTTTAAAACTTATTTGAACTCCTGACTTTTCGTGTGTTCAATATGCACCATTCAAAGCCACAACATCATTTTTCAATCCTTTCTGACTTCATTTGTTATTTTTCATGCATTTACTAATCATTTTGAGCTATAAGACCCTAAAATTGAAAAGCATTTCAAATGAACTCTGAAAAGATTGAAAGTTGGCATGGTATCATCATTATATCCACATAGCATGTGCAAGAAAGTTGAGTGGGTTACGGCAAAAGCTGGATGCACTTCGTGTACAAAACGGACAAACTCTTTCAAAGTATCAGGATTTCATACGGAAACTCGTCTGTTACAAAGGGATTTCATTTTTTTAAACTTATTTGAACTCCTGACTTTTTGTGTGTTCAAAACGCACCATTCAAAGCCACACCATCATTTTTCAAGCCTTTCTGACTTCATTTGTTATTTTTCATGCATTTACTAATTATTTTGTGTTATAAGACCCTAAAACTGGAAAGCATTTCAAATGAACTCTGAAAAGGTTGAAAGTTGGCATGGTATCATCATTTCATCCACATAGCATGTGCAAGAAAGTTGAGAGGGTTACGACAAAAACTGGATGCACTTCGTGAACAAAACGGACAATCTCTTTCAAAGTATCAGGATTTCATACGGAAACTCGTCTGTTACAAAGGGATTTCATTTTTTAAAACTTATTTGAACTCCTGACGTTTTGTGTGTTCAAAATGCACCATTCAAAGCCACATAATCATTTTTCAATCCTTTCTGACTTCATTTGTTATTTTTCATGCATTTACTAATTATTTTGAGCTATGAGACCCTAAAATTCAAAAGCATTTCAAATGAACCCTGAAATGGTTGAAAGTTGGCATGGTATCATCATTTCATCCACATAGCATGTGCAAGAAAGTTGAGAGGGTCCCGGCAAAAACTGGATGCACTTCATGTACAAAACGGACAATCTCTTTCAAAGCATCAGGATTTCATACGGAAACTCGTCTGTTACCAAGGGATTTAATTTTCTAAAACTTATTTGAACTCCTGACTTTTTGTGTGTTCAAAACGCACCATTCAAAGCCACATCATCATTTTTCAAGCCTTTCTGACTTCATTTGTTATTTTTCATGCATTTACTAATTATTTTGAGCTATAAGACCATCAAATTGAAAAGCATTTCAAATGAACTCTGGAAAGGTTGAAAGTTGGCATGGTATCATCATTTCATCCACATAGCATGTGCAAGAAAGTTGATAGGGTTACGGCAAAAACTGGAAGCACTTCGTGAACAAAACGGACAATCTCTTTCAAAGTATCAGGATTTCATACGGAAACTCGTCTGTTACAAAGGGATTTCATTTTTTAAAACTTATTTGAACTCCTGACTTTTTGTGTGTTCAAAACGCACCATTCAAAGCCACATCATCATTTTTCAATCCTTTCTGACTTCATTTGTTATTTTTCATGCATTTACTAATTATTTTGAGCTATAAGACCCTAAAATTGAAAAGCATTTCAAATGAACTCTGAAATGGTTGAAAGTTGGCATGGTATCATCATTTCATCCACATAGCATGTGCAAGAATGTTGAGAGGGTCCCGGCAAAAACTGGATGCGCTTCGTGTACAAAACGGACAATCTCTTTCAGAGCATCAGGATTTCATACGGAAACTCGTCTGTTACAAAGGGATTTCTTTTTTTAAAACTTATTTGAACTCCTGACTTTTTGTGTGTTCAAAATGCACCATTCAAAGCCACATCATCATTTTTCAATCCTTTTTGACTTCATTTGTTATTTTTCATGCATACACTAATTATTTTGAGCTATAAGACCCTAAAATTGAAAAGCATTTCAAATGAACTCTGAAAAGGTTGAAAGTTGGCATGGTATCATCATTTCATCCACATAGCATGTGCAAGAAAGTTGAGAGGGTTACGGCAAAAACTGCATGCACTTTGTGAACAAAACAGACAATCTCTTTCAAAGTATTAGGATTTCATACGGAAACTCGTTTGTTACAAAGGGATTTCATTTTTTAAAACTTATTTGAACTCCTGACTTTTTGTGTGTTCAAAACGCACCATTCAAAGCCACATCATCATTTTTCAAGCCTTTCTGACTTCATTTTTATTTTTCATGCATTTACTAATTATTTTGAGCTATAAGACCATAAAATTGAAAAGCATTTCTAATAAACTCTGAAAAGGTTGAAAGTTTGCATGGTATCATCATTTCATCCACATAGCATGTGCAAGAAAGTTGATAGGGTTACGGCAAAAACTGGATGCACTTCGTGTACACAACGGACAATCTCTTTCAAAGTATTAGGATTTCATACGGAAACTCGTCTGTTACAAAGGGATTTCATTTTTTAAAACTTACTTGAACTCCCGACTTTTTGGGTGTTCAAAACGCACCTTTCAAAGCCACAACATCATTTTTCAATCCTTTCTGACTTCATTTGTTATTTTTCATGCATTTACTAATTATTTTGAGCTATAAGACCCTGAAATTGAAAAGCATTTCAAATGAACCCTGAAATGGTTGAAAGTTGGCATGGTATCATCATTTCATCCACATAGCATGTGCAAGAAAGTTGAGAGGGTTACGACAAAAACTGGATGCGCTTCGTGAACAAAACGGACAATCTCTTTAAAAGTATCAGGATTTCATACGGAAACTCGTCTGTTACAAAGGGATTTCATTTTTTAAAACTTATTTGAACTAGTGACTTTTTGTGTGTTCAAAACGCACCTTTCAAAGCCACATCATCATTTTTCAATCCTTTCTGACTTCATTTGTTATTTTTCATGCATTTACTAATTATTTTGAGCTATAAGACCATAAAATTGAAAAGCATTTCAAATGAACTCAGAAAAGGTTGAAGTTGGCATGGTATCGTCATTTCATCCACATAGCATGTGCAAGAAAGTTGAGAGGGTTACGGCAAAATTTGGATGCACTTCGTGTACAAAACAGACAATCTCTTTCAAAGTATCAGGATTTCATACGGAAACTCGTCTGTTACAAAGGGATTTTATTTTTTTAAACTTATTTTAACTCCTGACTTTTTGTGTGTTCAAAACGCACCATTTCAAGCCACAACATCATTTTTCAATCCTTTCTGACTTCATTTGTTATTTTTCATGCATTTACTAATTATTTTGAGCTATAAGACCATAAAATTGAAAAGCATTTCAAACGAACTCTGAAAAGGTTGAAAGTTGGCATGGTATCATCATTTCATCCACATAGCATCTGCAAGAAAGTTGTGAGGGTTACGGCAAAAACTGCATGCACTTCGTGTACAAAACGGACAATCTCTTTCAGAGTATCAGGATTTCATACGGAAACTTGTCTGTTACAAAGGGATTTCATTTTTTAAAACTTATTTGAACTCTTGACTTTTCGTGTGTTCAATATGCACCATTCAAAGCCACAACATCATTTTTCAATCCTTTCTGACTTCATTTGTTATTTTTCATGCATTTACTAATTATTTTGAGCTATAAGACGCTAAAATTGAAAAGCATTTCAAACGAACTCTGAAAAGGTTGAAAGTTGGCATGGTATCATCATTTCATCCACATAGCATGTGCAAGAAAGTTGAGAGGGTTACGACAAAAACTGCTAGCACTTCGTGAACAAAACGGACAATCTCTTTAAAAGTATCAGGATTTCATACGGAAACTCGTCTGTTACAAAGGGATTTCATTTTTTAAAACTTATTTGAACTCCCGACTTTTTGTGTGTTCAAAACGCACCTTTCAAAGCCACATCATCATATTTCAATCCTTTCTGATTTCATTTGTTATTTTTCATGCATTTACTAATTATTTTGAGCTATAAGACCCTAAAATTGAAAAGCATTTCAAATGAACTCTGAAATGGTTGAAAGTTGGCATGGTATCCTCATTTCATCCACATAGCATGTGCAAGAATGTTGAGAGGGTCCCGGCAAAAACTGGATGCGCTTCGTGTACAAAACGGACAATCTCTTTCAAAGCATCAGGATTTCATACGGAAACTCGTCTGTTACAAAGGAATTTCATTTTTTAAAACTTATTTGAACTCCTGACTTTTTGTGTGTTCAAAATGCACCATTCAAAGCCACATCATCATTTTTCAATCCTTTCTGACTTCATTTGTTATTTTTCATGCAATTACTAATTATTTTGAGTTATAAGACCATAAAATTGAAAAGCATTTCAAATGAACTCAGAAAAGGTTGAAGTTGGCATGGTATCGTCATTTCATCCACATAGCATGTGCAAGAAAGTTGAGAGGGTTACGGCAAAAACTGGATGCACTTCATGTACAAAACGGACAATCTCTTTCAAAGTATCAGGATTTCATATGGAAACTCGTCTGTTACAAAGGAATTTAATTTTTTAAAACTTATTTTAACTCCTGACTTTTTGTGTGTTCAAAACGCACCATTTCAAGCCACATCATCATTTTTCAATCCTTTCTGACTTCATTTATTATTTTTCATGCATTTACTAATTATTTTGACCTATAAGACCATAAATTTGAAAAGCATTTTAGATGAACTTTGAAAAGGTTGAAAGTTGGCATGGTATCATCATTTCATCCACATAGCATGTGCAAGAAAGTTGTGAGGGTTACGGCAAAAACTGCATGCACTTCGTGTACAAAACGGACAATCTCTTTCAGAGTATCAGGATTTCATACGGAAACTTGTCTGTTACAAAGGGATTTCATTTTTTTGAACTTAGTTGAACTCTTGACTTTTCGTGTGTTCAATATGCACCATTCAAAGCCACAACATCATTTTTCAATCCTTTCTGACTTCATTTGTTATTTTTCATGCATTTACTAATTATTTTGAGCTATAAGACCCTAAAATTGAAAAGCATTTCAAACGAACTCTTAAAAGGTTGAAAGTTGGCATGGTATCATCATTTCATCCACATAGCATGTGCAAGAAAGTTGAGAGGGTTACGACAAAAACTGCAAGCACTTCGTGAACAAAACGGACAATCTCTTTAAAAGTATCAGGATTTCATACGGAAACTCGTCTGTTACAAAGGGATTTCATTTTTTAAAACTTATTTGAACTCCCGACTTTTTGTGTGTTCAAAACGCACCTTTCAAAGCCACATCATCATATTTCAATCTTTTCTGACTTCATTTGTTATTTTTCATGCATTTACTAATTATTTTGAGCTATAAGACCCTAAAATTGAAAAGCATTTCAAATGAACTCTGAAATGGTTGAAAGTTGGCATGGTATCATCATTTCATCCACATAGCATGTGCAAGAATGTTGAGAGGGTCCCGGCAAAAACTGGATGCGCTTCGTGTACAAAACGGACAATCTCTTTCAAAGCATCAGGATTTCATACGGAAACTCGTCTGTTACAAAGGAATTTCATTTTTTAAAACTTATTTGAACACCTGACTTTTTGTGTGTTCAAAATGCACCATTCAAAGCCACATCATCATTTTTCAATCCTTTCTGACTTCATTTGTTATTTTTCATGCAATTACTAATTATTTTGAGCTATAAGACCATAAAATTGAAAAGCATTTCAAATGAACTCAGAAAAGGTTGAAGTTGGCATGGTATCGTCATTTCATCCACATAGCATGTGCAAGAAAGTTGAGAGGGTTACGGCAAAAACTGGATGCACTTCGTATACAAAACGGACAATCTCTTTCAAAGTATCAGGATTTCATATGGAAACTCGTCTGTTACAAAGGAATTTAATTTTTTAAAACTTATTTTAACTCCTGACTTTTTGTGTGTTCAAAACGCACCATTTCAAGCCACATCATCATTTTTCAATCCTTTCTGACTTCATTTATTATTTATCATGCATTTACTAATTATTTTGACCTATAAGACCATAAATTTGAAAAGCATTTTAGATGAACTTTGAAAAGGTTGACAGTTGGCATGGTATCATCATTTCATCCACATAGCATGTGCAAGAAAGTTGTGAGGGTTACGGCAAAAACTGCATGCACTTCGTGTACAAAACGGACAATCTCTTTCAGATTATCAGGATTTCATACGGAAACTTGTCTGTTACAAAGGGATTTCATTTTTTAAAACTTAGTTGAACTCTTGACTTTTCGTGTGTTCAATATGCACCATTCAAAGCCACAACATCATTTTTCAATCCTTTCTGACTTCATTTGTTATTTTTCATGCATTTACTAATTATTTTGAGCTATAAGACCCTAAAATTGAAAAGCATTTCAAACGAACTCTGAAAAGGTTGAAAGTTGGCATGGTATCATCATTTCATCCACATAGCATGTGCAAGAAAGTTGAGAGGGTTACGACAAAAACTGCAAGCACTTCGTGAACAAAACGGACAATCTCTTTAAAAGTATCAGGATTTCATACGGAAACTCGTCTGTTACAAAGGGATTTCATTTTTTTAAACTTATTTGAACTCCCGACTTTTTGTGTGTTCAAAACGCACCTTTCAAAGCCACATCATCATATTTCAATCCTTTCTGACTTCATTTGTTATTTTTCATGCATTTACTAATTATTTTGAGCTATAAGACCCTAAAATTGAAAAGCATTTCAAATGAACTCTGAAATGGTTGAAAGTTGGCATGGTATCATCATTTCATCCACATAGCATGTGCAAGAATGTTGAGAGGGTCCCGGCAAAAACTGGATGCGCTTCGTGTACAAAACGGACAATCTCTTTCAAAGCATCAGGATTTCATACGGAAACTCGTCTGTTACAAAGGAATTTCTTTTTTTAAAACTTATTTGAACTCCTGACTTTTTGTGTGTTCAAAATGCACCATTAGAAGCCACATCATCATTTTTCAATCCTTTCTGACTTCATTTGTTATTTTTCATGCAATTACTAATTATTTTGAGCTATAAGACCATAAAATTGAAAAGCATTTCAAATGAACTCAGAAAAGGTTGAAGTTGGCATGGTATCGTCATTTCATCCACATAGCATGTGCAAGAAAGTTGAGAGGGTTACGGCAAAAACTGGATGCACTTCGTGTACAAAACGGACAATCTCTTTCAAATTATCAGGATTTCATATGGAAACTCGTCTGTTACAAAGGAATTTAATTTTTTAAAACTTATTTTAACTCCTGACTTTTTGTGTGTTCAAAACGCACCATTTCAAGCCACATCATCATTTTTCAATCCTTTCTGACTTCATTTATTATTTTTCATGCATTTACTAATTATTTTGACCTATAAGACCATAAAATTGAAAAGCATTTTAGATGAACTTTGAAAAGGTTGAAAGTTGGCATGGTATCATCATTTCATCCACATAGCATGTGCAAGAAAGTTGTGAGGGTTACGGCAAAAACTGCATGCACTTCGTGTACAAAACGGACAATCTCTTTCAGAGTATCAGGATTTCATACGGAAACTTGTCTGTTACAAAGGGATTTCATTTTTTAAAACTTAGTTGAACTCTTGACTTTTCGTGTGTTCAATATGCACCATTCAAAGCCACAACATCATTTTTCAATCCTTTCTGACTTCATTTGTTATTTTTCATGCATTTACTAATTATTTTGAGCTATAAGACCCTAAATTGAAAAGCATTTCAAACGAACTCTGAAAAGGTTGAAAGTTGGCATGGTATCATCATTTCATCCACATAGCATGTGCAAGAAAGTTGAGAGGGTTACGACAAAAACTGCAAGCACTTCGTGAACAAAACGGACAATCTCTTTAAAAGTATCAGGATTTCATACGGAAACTCGTCTGTTACAAAGGGATTTCATTTTTTAAACTTATTTGAACTCCCGACTTTTTGTGTGTTCAAAACGCACCTTTCAAAGCCACATCATCATATTTCAATCCTTTCTGACTTTATTTGTTATTTTTCATGCATTTACTAATTATTTTGAGCTATAAGACCCTAAAATTGAAAAGCATTTCAAATGAACTCTGAAATGGTTGAAAGTTGGCATGGTATCATCATTTCATCCACATAGCATGTGCAAGAATGTTGAGAGGGCCCCGGCAAAAACTGGATGCGCTTCGTGTACAAAACGGACAATCTCTTTCAAAGCATCAGGATTTCATACGGAAACTCGTCTGTTACAAAGGAATTTCATTTTTTTAAACTTATTTGAACTCCTGACTTTTTGTGTGTTCAAAATGCACCATTCAAAGCCACATCATCATTTTTCAATCCTTTCTGACTTCATTTGTAATTTTTCATGCAATTACTAATTATTTTGAGCTATAAGACCATAAAATTGAAAAGCATTTCAAATGAACTCAGAAAAGGTTGAAGTTGGCATGGTATCGTCATTTCATCCACATAGCATGTGCAAGAAAGTTGAGAGGGTTACGGCAAAAACTGGATGCACTTCGTGTACAAAACGGACAATCTCTTTCAAAGTATGAGGATTTCATATGGAAACTCGTCTGTTACAAAGGAATTTAATTTTTTAAAACTTATTTTAACTCCTGACTTTTTGTGTGTTCAAAACGCACCATTTCAAGCCACATCATCATTTTTCAATCCTTTCTGACTTCATTTATTATTTTTCATGCATTTACTAATTATTTTGACCTATAAGACCATAAATTTGAAAAACATTTTAGATGAACTTTGAAAAGGTTGAAAGTTGGCATGGTATCATCGTTTCATCCACATAGCATGTGCAAGAAAGTTGTGAGGGTTACGGCAAAAACTGCATGCACTTCGTGTACAAAACGGACAATCTCTTTCAGATTATCAGGATTTCATACGGAAACTTGTCTGTTACAAAGGGATTTCATTTTTTAAAACTTAGTTGAACTCTTGACTTTTCGTGTGTTCAATATGCACCATTCAAAGCCACAACATCATTTTTCAATCCTTTCTGACTTCATTTGTTATTTTTCATGCATTTACTAATTATTTTGAGCTATAAGACCCTAAAATTGAAAAGCATTTCAAACGAACTCTGAAAAGGTTGAAAGTTGGCATGGTATCATCATTTCATCCACATAGCATGTGCAAGAAAGTTGAGAGGGTTACGACAAAAACTGCAAGCACTTCGTGAACAAAACGGACAATCTCTTTAAAAGTATCAGGATTTCATACGGAAACTCGTCTGTTACAAAGGGATTTCATTTTTTAAAACTTATTTGAACTCCCGACTTTTTGTGTGTTCAAAACGCACCTTTCAAAGCCACATCATCATATTTCAATCCTTTCTGACTTCATTCATTATTTTTCATGCATTTACTAATTATTTTGAGCTATAAGACCCTAAAATTGAAAAGGATTTCAAATGAACTCTGAAATGGTTGAAAGTTGGCATGGTATCATCATTTCATCCACATAGCATGTGCAAGAATGTTGAGAGGGTCCCGGCAAAAACTGGATGCGCTTCGTGTACAAAACGGACAATCTCTTTCAAAGCATCAGGATTTCATACGGAAACTCGTCTGTTACAAAGGAATTTCATTTTTTAAAACTTATTTGAACTCCTGACTTTTTGTGTGTTCAAAATGCACCATTCAAAGCCACATCATCATTTTTCAATCCTTTCTGACTTCATTTGTTATTTTTCATGCAATTACTAATTATTTTGAGCTATAAGACCATAAAATTGAAAAGCATTTCAAATGAACTCAGAAAAGGTTGAAGTTGGCATGGTATCGTCATTTCATCCACATAGCATGTGCAAGAAAGTTGAGAGGGTTACGGCAAAAACTGGATGCACTTCGTGTACAAAACGGACAATCTCTTTCAAAGTATGAGGATTTCATATGGAAACTCGTCTCTTACAAAGGAATTTAATTTTTTAAAACTTATTTTAACTCCTGACTTTTTGTGTGTTCAAAACGCACCATTTCAAGCCACATCATCATTTTTCAATCCTTTCTGACTTCATTTATTATTTTTCATGCATTTACTAATTATTTTGACCTATAAGACCATAAAATTGAAAAGCATTTTAGATGAATTTTGAAAAGGTTGAAAGTTGGCATGGTATCATCATTTCATCCACATAGCATGTGCAAGAAAGTTGTGAGGGTTACGGCAAAAACTGCATGCACTTCGTGTACAAAACGGACAATCTCTTTTAGAGTATCAGGATTTCATACGGAAACTTGTCTGTTACAAAGGGATTTCATTTTTTAAAACTTAGTTGAACTCTTGACTTTTCGTGTGTTCAATATGCACCATTCAAAGCCACAACATCATTTTTCAATCCTTTCTGAATTCATTTGTTATTTTTCATGCATTTACTAATTATTTTGAGCTATAAGACCCTAAAATTGAAAAGCATTTCAAACGAACTCTGAAAAGGTTGAAAGTTGGCATGGTATCATCATTTCATCCACATAGCATGTGCAAGAAAGTTGAGAGGGTTACGACAAAAACTGCAAGCACTTCGTGAACAAAACGGACAATCTCTTTAAAAGTATCAGGATTTCATACGGAAACTCGTCTCTTACAAAGGGATTTCATTTTTTAAAACTTATTTGAACTCCCGACTTTTTGTGTGTTCAAAACGCACCTTTCAAAGCCACATCATCATATTTCAATCCTTTCTGACTTCATTTGTTATTTTTCATGCATTTACTAATTATTTTGAGCTATAAGACCCTAAAATTGAAAAGCATTTCAAATGAACTCGGAAATGGTTGAAAGTTGGCATGGTATCATCATTTCATCCACATAGCATGTGCAAGAATGTTGAGAGGGTCCCGGCAAAAACTGGATGCGCTTCGTGTACAAAACGGACAATCTCTTTCAAAGCATCAGGATTTCATACGGAAACTCGTCTGTTACAAAGGAATTTCATTTTTTTAAACTTATTTGAACTCCTGACTTTTTGTGTGTTCAAAATGCACCATTCAAAGCCACATCATCATTTTTCAATCCTTTCTGACTTCATTTGTTATTTTTCATGCATTTACTAATTATTTTGAGCTATAAGACCATAAAATTGAAAAGCATTTCAAATGAACTCAGAAAAGGTTGAAGTTGGCATGGTATCGTCATTTCATCCACATAGCATGTGCAAGAAAGTTGAGAGGGTTACGGCAAAAACTGGATGCACTTCGTGTACAAAACGGACAATCTCTTTCAAAGTATGAGGATTTCATATGGAAACTCGTCTGTTACAAAGGAATTTAATTTTTTAAAACTTATTTTAACTCCTGACTTTTTGTGTGTTCAAAACGCACCATTTCAAGCCACATCATCATTTTTCAATCCTTTCTGACTTCATTTATTATTTTTCATGCATTTACTAATTATTTTGACCTATAAGACCATAAATTTGAAAAGCATTTTAGATGAACTTTGAAAAGGTTGAAAGTTGGCATGGTATCATCGTTTCATCCACATAGCATGTGCAAGAAAGTTGTGAGGGTTACGGCAAAAACTGCATGCACTTCGTGTACAAAACGGACAATCTCTTTCAGATTATCAGGATTTCATACGGAAACTTGTCTGTTACAAAGGGATTTCATTTTTAAAACTTAGTTGAACTCTTGACTTTTCGTGTGTTCAATATGCACCATTCAAAGCCACAACATCATTTTTCAATCCTTTCTGACTTCATTTGTTATTTTTCATGCATTTACTAATTATTTTGAGCTATAAGACCCTAAAATTGAAAAGCATTTCAAACGAACTCTGAAAAGGTTGAAAGTTGGCATGGTATCATCATTTCATCCACATAGCATGTGCAAGAAAGTTGAGAGGGTTACGACAAAAACTGCAAGCACTTCGTGAACAAAACGGACAATCTCTTTAAAAGTATCAGGATTTCATACGGAAACTCGTCTGTTACAAAGGGATTTCATTTTTTAAAACTTATTTGAACTCCCGACTTTTTGTGTGTTCAAAACGCACCTTTCAAAGCCACATCATCATATTTCAATCCTTTCTGACTTCATTTGTTATTTTTCATGCATTTACTAATTATTTTGAGCTATAAGACCCTAAAATTGAAAAGCATTTCAAATGAACTCTGAAATGGTTGAAAGTTGGCATGGTATCATCATTTCATCCACATAGCATGTGCAAGAATGTTGAGAGGGTCCCGGCAAAAACTGGATGCGCTTCGTGTACAAAACGGACAATCTCTTTCAAAGCATCAGGATTTCATACGGAAACTCGTCTGTTACAAAGGAATTTCATTTTTTAAAACTTATTTGAACTCCTGACTTTTTGTGTGTTCAAAATGCACCATTCAAAGCCACATCATCATTTTTCAATCCTTTCTGACTTCATTTGTTATTTTTCATGCAATTACTAATTATTTTGAGCTATAAGACCATAAAATCTAAAAGCATTTCAAATGAACACAGAAAAGGTTGAAGTTGGCATGGTATCGTCATTTCATCCACATAGCATGTGCAAGAAAGTTGAGAGGGTTACGGCAAAAACTGGATGCACTTCCTGTACAAAACGGACAATCTCTTTCAAAGTATCAGGATTTCATATGGAAACTCGTCTGTTACAAAGGAATTTAATTTTTTAAAACTTATTTTAACTCCTGACTTTTTGTGTGTTCAAAACGCACCATTTCAAGCCACATCATCATTTTTCAATCCTTTCTGACTTCATTTATTATTTTTCATGCATTTACTAATTATTTTGACCTATAAGACCATAAAATTGAAAAGCATTTTAGATGAAATTTGAAAAGGTTGAAAGTTGGCATGGTATCATCATTTCATCCACATAGCATGTGCAAGAAAGTTGAGAGGGTTACGACAAAAACTGCAAGCACTTCGTGAACAAAACGGACAATCTCTTTAAAAGTATCAGGATTTCATACGGAAACTCGTCTGTTACAAAGGGATTTCATTTTTTAAAACTTATTTGAACTCCCGACTTTTTGTGTGTTCAAAACGCACCTTTCAAAGCCACATCATCATATTTCAATCCTTTCTGATTTCATTTGTTATTTTTCATGCATTTACTAATTATTTTGAGCTATAATACCCTTAAATTGAAAAGCATTTCAAATGAACTCTGAAATGGTTGAAAGTTGGCATGGTATCATCATTTCATCCACATAGCATGTGCAAGAATGTTGAGAGGGTCCCGGCAAAAACTGGATGCGCTTCGTGTACAAAACGGACAATCTCTTTCAAAGCATCAGGATTTCATACGGAAACTCGTCTGTTACAAAGGAATTTCATTTTTTAAAACTTATTTGAACTCCTGACTTTTTGTGTGTTCAAAATGCACCATTCAAAGCCACATCATCATTTTTCAATCCTTTTTGACTTCATTTGTTATTTTTCATGCAATTACTAATTATTTTGAGTTATAAGACCATAAAATTGAAAAGCATTTCAAATGAACTCAGAAAAGGTTGAAGTTGGCATGGTATCGTCATTTCATCCACATAGCATGTGCAAGAAAGTTGAGAGGGTTACGGCAAAAACTGGATGCACTTCGTGTACAAAACGGACAATCTCTTTCAAAGTATCAGGATTTCATATGGAAACTCGTCTGTTACAAAGGAATTTAATTTTTTAAAACTTATTTTAACTCCTGACTTTTTGTGTGTTCAAAACGCACCATTTCAAGCTACATCATCATTTTTCAATCCTTTCTGACTTCATTTATTATTTTTCATGCATTTACTAATTATTTTGACCTATAAGACCATAAAATTGAAAAGCATTTTAGATGAACTTTGAAAAGGTTGAAAGTTGGCATGGTATCATCCTTTCATCCACATAGCATGTGCAAGAAAGTTGTGAGGGTTACGGCAAAAACTGCATGCACTTCGTGTACAAAACGGACAATCTCTTTCAAAGTATCAGGATTTCATACGTAAACTTGTCTGTTACAAAGGGATTTCATTTTTTAAAACTTAGTTGAACTCTTGACTTTTCGTGTGTTCAATATGCACCATTCAAAGCCACAACATCATTTTTCAATCCTTTCTGACTTCATTTGTTATTTTTCATGCATTTACTAATTATTTTGAGCTATAAGACCCTAAAATTGAAAAGCATTTCAAACGAACTTTGAAAAGGTTGAAAGTTGGCATGGTATCATCATTTCATCCACATAGCATGTGCAAGAAAGTTGAGAGGGTTACGACAAAAACTGCAAGCACTTCGTGAACAAAACGGACAATCTCTTTAAAAGTATAAGGATTTCATACGGAAACTCGTCTGTTACAAAGGGATTTAATTTTTTAAAACTTATTTGAACTCCCGACTTTTTGTGTGTTCAAAACGCACCTTTCAAAGCCACATCATCATATTTCAATCCTTTCTGACTTCATTTGTTATTTTTCATGCATTTACTAATTATTTTGAGCTATAAGACCCTAAAATTGAAAAGCATTTCAAATGAACTCTGAAATGGTTGAAAGTTGGCATGGTATCATCATTTCATCCACATAGCATGTGCAAGAATGTTGAGAGGGTCCCGGCAAAAACTGGATGCGCTTCGTGTACAAAACGGACAATCTCTTTCAAAGCATCAGGATTTCATACGGAAACTCGTCTGTTACAAAGGAATTTCATTTTTTAAAACTTATTTGAACTCCTGACTTTTTGTGTGTTCAAAATGCACCATTAGAAGCCACATCATCATTTTTCAATCCTTTCTGACTTCATTTGTTATTTTTCATGCAATTACTAATTATTTTGAGCTATAAGACCATAAAATTGAAGAGCATTTCAAATGAACTCAGAAAAGGTTGAAGTTGGCATGGTATCGTCATTTCATCCACATAGCATGTGCAAGAAAGTTGAGAGGGTTACGGCAAAAACTGGATGCACTTCGTGTACAAAACGGACAATCTCTTTCAAAGTATCAGGATTTCATAGGGAAACTCGTCTGTTACAAAGGAATTTAATTTTTTAAAACTTATTTTAACTCCTGACTTTTTGTGTGTTCAAAACGCACCATTTCAAGCCACATCATCATTTTTCAATCCTTTCTGACTTCATTTATTATTTTTCATGCATTTACTAATTATTTTGACCTATAAGACCATAAATTTGAAAAGCATTTTAGATGAACTTTGAAAAGGTTGAAAGTTGGCATGGTATCATCATTTCATCCACATAGCATGTGCAAGAAAGTTGTGAGGGTTACGGCAAAAACTGCATGCACTTCGTGTACAAAACGGACAATCTCTTTCAGATTATCAGGATTTCATACGGAAACTTGTCTGTTACAAAGGGATTTCATTTTTTAAAACTTAGTTGAACTATTGACTTTTCGTGTGTTCAATATGCACCATTCAAAGCTACAACATCATTTTTCAATCCTTTCTGACTTCATTTGTTATTTTTCATGCATTTACTAATTATTTTGAGCTATAAGACCCTAAAATTGAAAAGCATTTCAAACGAACTCTGAAAAGGTTGAAAGTTGGCATGGTATCATCATTTCATCCACATAGCATGTGCAAGAAAGTTGAGAGGGTTACGACAAAAACTGCAAGCACTTCGTGAACAAAACGGACAATCTCTTTAAAAGTATCAGGATTTCATACGGAAACTCGTCTGTTACAAAGGGATTTCATTTTTTAAAACTTATTTGAACTCCCGACTTTTTGTGTGTTCAAAACGCACCTTTCCAAGCCACATCATCATATATCAATCCTTTCTGACTTCATTTGTTATTTTTCATGCATTTACTAATTATTTTGAGCTATAAGATCCTAAAATTGAAAAGCATTTCAAATGAACTCTGAAATGGTTGAAAGTTGGCATGGTATCATCATTTCATCCACATAGCATGTGCAAGAATGTTGAGAGGGTCCCGGCAAAAACTGGATGCGCTTCGTGTACAAAACGGACAATCTCTTTCAAAGCATCAGGATTTCATACGGAAACTCGTCTGTTACAAAGGAATTTCATTTTTTAAAACTTATTTGAACTCCTGACTTTTTGTGTGTTCAAAATGCACCATTCAAAGCCACATCATCATTTTTCAATCCTTTCTGACTTCATTTGTTATTTTTCATGCAATTACTAATTATTTTGAGCTATAAGACCATAAAATTGAAAAGCATTTCAAATGAACTCAGAAAAGGTTGAAGTTGGCATGGTATCGTCATTTCATCCACATACCATATGCAAGAAAGTTGAGAGGGTTACGGCAAAAACTGGATGCACTTCGTGTACAAGACGGACAATCTCTTTCAAAGTATCAGGATTTCATATGGAAACTCGTCTGTTACAAAGGAATTTAATTTTTTAAAACTTATTTTAACTCCTGACTTTTTGTGTGTTCAAAACGCACCATTTCAAGCCACATCATCATTTTTCAATCCTTTCTGACTTCATTTATTATTTTTCATGCATTTACTAATTATTTTGACCTATAAGACCATAAAATTGAAAAGCATTTTAGATGAACTTTGAAAAGGTTGAAAGTTGGCATGGTATCATCATTTCATCCAAATAGCATGTGCAAGAAAGTTGTGAGGGTTACGGCAAAAACTGCATGCACTTCGTGTACAAAACGGACAATCTCTTTCAGAGTATCAGGATTTCATACGGAAACTTGTCTGTTACAAAGGGATTTCATTTTTTAAAACTTAGTTGAACTCTTGACTTTTCGTGTGTTCAATATGCACCATTCAAAGCCACAACATCATTTTTCAATCCTTTCTGACTTCATTTGTTATTTTTCATGCATTTACTAATTATTTTGAGCTATAAGACCCTAAAATTGAAAAGCATTTCAAACGAACTCTGAAAAGGTTGAAAGTTGGCATGGTATCATCATTTCATCCACATAGCATGTGCAAGAAAGTTGAGAGGGTTACGACAAAAACTGCAAGCACTTCGTGAACAAAACGGACAATCTCTTTAAAAGTATCAGGATTTCATACGGAAACTCGTCTGTTACAAAGGGATTTCATTTTTTAAAACTTATTTGAACTCCCGACTTTTTGTGTGTTCAAAACGCACCTTTCAAAGCCACATCATCATATTTCAATCCTTTCTGACTTCATTTGTTATTTTTCATGCATTTACTAATTATTTTGAGCTATAAGACCCTAAAATTGAAAAGCATTTCAAATGAACTCTGAAATGGTTGAAACTTGGCATGGTATCATCATTTCATCCACATAGCATGTGCAAGAATGTTGAGAGGGTCCCGGCAAAAACTGGATGCGCTTCGTGTACAAAACGGACAATCTCTTTCAAAGCATCAGGATTTCATACGGAAACTCGTCTGTTACAAAGGAATTTCATTTTTTTAAACTTATTTGAACTCCTGACTTTTTGTGTGTTCAAAATGCACCATTCAAAGCCACATCATCATTTTTCAATCCTTTCTGACTTCATTTGTTATTTTTCATGCAATTACTAATTATTTTGAGCTATAAGACCATAAAATTGAAAAGCATTTCAAATGAACTCAGAAAAGGTTGAAGTTGGCATGGTATCGTCATTTCATCCACATAGCATGTGCAAGAAAGTTGAGAGGGTTACGGCAAAAACTGGATGCACTTCATGTACAAAACGGACAATCTCTTTCAAAGTATCAGGATTTCATATGGAAACTCGTCTGTTACAAAGGAATTTAATTTTTTAAAACTTATTTTAACTACTGACTTTTCGTGTGTTCAAAACGCACCATTTCAAGCCACGTCATCATTTTTCAATCCTTTCTGACTTCATTTATTATTTTTCATGCATTTACTAATTATTTTGACCTATAAGACCATAAATTTGAAAAGCATTTTAGATGAACTTTGAAAAGGTTGAAAGTTGGCATGGTATCATCATTTCATCCACATAGCATGTGCAAGAAAGTTGTGAGGGTTACGGCAAAAACTGCATGCACTTCGTGTACAAAACGGACAATCTCTTTCAGAGTATCAGGATTTCATACGGAAACTCGTCTGTTACAAAGGGATTTAATTTTTTAAAACTTATTTGAACTCCCGACTTTTTGTGTGTTCAAAACGCACCTTTCAAAGCCACATCATCATATTTCAATCCTTTCTGACTTCATTTGTTATTTTTCATGCATTTACTAATTATTTTGAGCTATAAGACCCTAAAATTGAAAAGCATTTCAAATGAACTCTGAAATGGTTGAAAGTTGGCATGGTATCATCATTTCATCCACATAGCATGTGCAAGAATGTTGAGAGGGTCCCGGCAAAAACTGGATGCGCTTCGTGTACAAAACGGACAATCTCTTTCAAAGCATCAGGATTTCATACGGAAACTCGTCTGTTACAAAGGAATTTCATTTTTTAAAACTTATTTGAACTCCTGACTTTTTGTGTGTTCAAAATGCACCATTAGAAGCCACATCATCATTTTTCAATCCTTTCTGACTTCATTTGTTATTTTTCATGCAATTACTAATTATTTTGAGCTATAAGACCATAAAATTGAAGAGCATTTCAAATGAACTCAGAAAAGGTTGAAGTTGGCATGGTATCGTCATTTCATCCACATAGCATGTGCAAGAAAGTTGAGAGGGTTACGGCAAAAACTGGATGCACTTCGTGTACAAAACGGACAATCTCTTTCAAAGTATCAGGATTTCATAGGGAAACTCGTCTGTTACAAAGGAATTTAATTTTTTAAAACTTATTTTAACTCCTGACTTTTTGTGTGTTCAAAACGCACCATTTCAAGCCACATCATCATTTTTCAATCCTTTCTGACTTCATTTATTATTTTTCATGCATTTACTAATTATTTTGACCTATAAGACCATAAATTTGAAAAGCATTTTAGATGAACTTTGAAAAGGTTGAAAGTTGGCATGGTATCATCATTTCATCCACATAGCATGTGCAAGAAAGTTGTGAGGGTTACGGCAAAAACTGCATGCACTTCGTGTACAAAACGGACAATCTCTTTCAGATTATCAGGATTTCATACGGAAACTTGTCTGTTACAAAGGGATTTCATTTTTTAAAACTTAGTTGAACTATTGACTTTTCGTGTGTTCAATATGCACCATTCAAAGCTACAACATCATTTTTCAATCCTTTCTGACTTCATTTGTTATTTTTCATGCATTTACTAATTATTTTGAGCTATAAGACCCTAAAATTGACAAGCATTTCAAACGAACTCTGAAAAGGTTGAAAGTTGGCATGGTATCATCATTTCATCCACATAGCATGTGCAAGAAAGTTGAGAGGGTTACGACAAAAACTGCAAGCACTTCGTGAACAAAACGGACAATCTCTTTAAAAGTATCAGGATTTCATACGGAAACTCGTCTGTTACAAAGGGATTTCATTTTTTAAAACTTATTTGAACTCCCGACTTTTTGTGTGTTCAAAACGCACCTTTCCAAGCCACATCATCATATATCAATCCTTTCTGACTTCATTTGTTATTTTTCATGCATTTACTAATTATTTTGAGCTATAAGACCCTAAAATTGAAAAGCATTTCAAATGAACTCTGAAATGGTTGAAAGTTGGCATGGTATCATCATTTCATCCACATAGCATGTGCAAGAATGTTGAGAGGGTCCCGGCAAAAACTGGATGCGCTTCGTGTACAAAACGGACAATCTCTTTCAAAGCATCAGGATTTCATACGGAAACTCGTCTGTTACAAAGGAATTTCATTTTTTAAAACTTATTTGAACTCCTGACTTTTTGTGTGTTCAAAATGCACCATTCAAAGCCACATCATCATTTTTCAATCCTTTCTGAATTCATTTGTTATTTTTCATGCAATTACTAATTATTTTGAGCTATAAGACCATAAAATTGAAAAGCATTTCAAATGAACTCAGAAAAGGTTGAAGTTGGCATGGTATCGTCATTTCATCCACATACCATGTGCAAGAAAGTTGAGAGGGTTACGGCAAAAACTGGATGCACTTCGTGTACAAGACGGACAATCTCTTTCAAAGTATCAGGATTTCATATGGAAACTCGTCTGTTACAAAGGAATTTAATTTTTTAAAACTTATTTTAACTCCTGACTTTTTGTGTGTTCAAAACGCACCATTTCAAGCCACATCATCATTTTTCAATCCTTTCTGACTTCATTTATTATTTTTCATGCATTTACTAATTATTTTGACCTATAAGACCATAAAATTGAAAAGCATTTTAGATGAACTTTGAAAAGGTTGAAAGTTGGCATGGTATCATCATTTCATCCAAATAGCATGTGCAAGAAAGTTGTGAGGGTTACGGCAAAAACTGCATGCACTTCGTGTACAAAACGGACAATCTCTTTCAGAGTATCAGGATTTCATACGGAAACTTGTCTGTTACAAAGGGATTTCATTTTTTAAAACTTAGTTGAACTCTTGACTTTTCGTGTGTTCAATATGCACCATTCAAAGCCACAACATCATTTTTCAATCCTTTCTGACTTCATTTGTTATTTTTCATGCATTTACTAATTATTTTGAGCTATAAGACCCTAAAATTGAAAAGCATTTCAAACGAACTCTGAAAAAGGTTGAAAGTTGGCATGGTATCATCATTTCATCCACATAGCATGTGCAAGAAAGTTGAGAGGGGTTACGACAAAAACTGCAAGCACTTCGTGAACAAAACGGACAATCTCTTTAAAAGTATCAGGATTTCATACGGAAACTCGTCTGTTACAAAGGGATTTCATTTTTTAAAACTTATTTGAACTCCCGACTTTTTGTGTGTTCAAAACGCACCTTTCAAAGCCACATCATCATATTTCAATCCTTTCTGACTTCATTTGTTATTTTTCATGCATTTACTAATTATTTTGAGCTATAAGACCCTAAAATTGAAAAGCATTTCAAATGAACTCTGAAATGGTTGAAAGTTGGCATGGTATCATCATTTCATCCACATAGCATGTGCAAAGAATGTTGAGAGGGTCCCGGCAAAAACTGGATGCGCTTCGTGTACAAAACGGACAATCTCTTTCAAAGCATCAGGATTTCAATACGGAAACTCGTCTGTTACAAAGGAATTTCATTTTTTTAAACTTATTTGAACTCCTGACTTTTTGTGTGTTCAAAATGCACCATTCAAAGCCACATCATCATTTTTCAATCCTTTCTGACTTCATTTGTTATTTTTCATGCAATTACTAATTATTTTGAGCTATAAGACCATAAAATTGAAAAGCATTTCAAATGAACTCAGAAAAGGTTGAAGTTGGCATGGTATCGTCATTTCATCCACATAGCATGTGCAAGAAAGTTGAGAGGGTTACGGCAAAAACTGGATGCACTTCATGTACAAAACGGACAATCTCTTTCAAAGTATTAAGGATTTCATATGGAAACTCGTCTGTTACAAAGGAATTTAATTTTTTAAAACTTATTTTAACTACTGACTTTTTGTGTGTTCAAAACGCACCATTTCAAGCCACGTCATCATTTTTCAATCCTTTCTGACTTCATTTATTATTTTTCATGCATTTACTAATTATTTTGACCTATAAGACCATAAATTTGAAAAGCATTTTAGATGAACTTTGAAAAGGTTGAAAGTTGGCATGGTATCATCATTTCATCCACATAGCATGTGCAAGAAAGTTGTGAGGGTTACGGCAAAAACTGCATGCACTTCGTGTACAAAACGGACAATCTCTTTCAGAGTATCAGGATTTCATACGGAAACTTGTCTGTTACAAAGGGATTTCATTTTTTAAAACTTAGTTGAACTCTTGACTTTTCGTGTGTTCAATATGCACCATTCAAAGCCACAACATCATTTTTCAATCCTTTCTGACTTCATTTGTTATTTTTCATGCATTTACTAATTATTTTGAGCTATAAGACCCTAAAATTGAAAAGCATTTCAAACGAACTCTGAAAAGGTTGAAAGTTGGCATGGTATCATCATTTCATCCACATAGCATGTGCAAGAAAGTTGAGAGGGTTACGACAAAAACTGCAAGCACTTCGTGAACAAAACGGACAATCTCTTTCAAAGTATAAGGATTTCATACGGAAACTCGTCTGTTACAAAGGGATTTCATTTTTTAAAACTAATTTGAACTCCCGACTTTTTGTGTGTTCAAAACGCACCTTTCAAAGCCACATCATCATATTTCAATCCTTTCTGACTTCATTTGTTATTTTTCATGCATTTACTAATTATTTTGAGCTATAAGACCCTAAAATTGAAAAGCATTTCAAATGAACTCTGAAATGGTTGAAAGTTGGCATGGTATCATCATTTCATCCACATAGCATGTGCAAGAATGTTGAGAGGGTCCCGGCAAAAACTGGATGCGCTTCGTGTACAAAACGGACAATCTCTTTCAAAGCATCAGGATTTCATACGGAAACTCGTCTGTTACAAAGGAATTTCATTTTTTAAAACTTATTTGAACTCCTGACTTTTTGTGTGTTCAAAATGCACCATTCAAAGCCACATCATCATTTTTCAATCCTTTCTGACTTCATTTGTTATTTTTCATGCATTTACTAATTATTTTGAGCTATAAGACCATAAATTTGAAAAGCATTTTAGATGAACTTTGAAAAGGTTGAAAGTTGGCATGGTATCGTCATTTCATCCACATACCATGTGCAAGAAAGTTGAGAGGGTTACGGCAAAAACTGGATGCACTTCGTGTACAAAACGGACAATCTCTTTCAGATTATCAGGATTTCATACGGAAACTTGTCTGTTACAAAGGGATTTCATTTTTTAAAACTTATTTGAACTCCCGACTTTTTGTATGTTCAAAACGCACCTTTCAAAGCCACATGATCATATTTCAATCCTTTCTGACTTCATTTGTTATTTTTCATGCATTTACTAATTATTTTGAGCTATAAGACCCTAAAATTGAAAAGCATTTCAAATGAACTCTGAAATGGTTGAAAGTTGGCATGGTATCATCATTTCATCCACATAGCATGTGCAAGAATGTTGAGAGGGTCCCGGCAAAAACTGGATGCGCTTCGTGTACCAAACGGACAATCTCTTTCAAAGCATCAGGATTTCATACGGAAACTCGTCTGTTACAAAGGAATTTCATTTTTTTAAACTTATTTGAACTCCTGACTTTTTGTGTGTTCAAAATGCACCATTCAAAGCCACATCATCATTTTTCAATCCTTTCTGACTTCATTTGTTATTTTTCATGCAATTACTAATTATTTTGAGCTATAAGACCATAAAATTGAAAAGCATTTCAAATGAACTCAGAAAAGGTTGAAGTTGGCATGGTATCGTCATTTCATCCACATAGCATGTGCAAGAAAGTTGAGAGGGTTACGGCAAAAACTGGATGCACTTCGTGTACAAAACGGACAATCTCTTTCAAAGTATCAGGATTTCATATGGAAACTCGTCTGTTACAAAGGAATTTAATTTTTTAAAACTTATTTTAACTACTGACTTTTTGTGTGTTCAAAACGCACCATTTCAAGCCACATCATCATTTTTCAATCCTTTCTGACCTCATTTATTATTTTTCATGCATTTACTAATTATTTTGACCTATAAGACCATAAATTTGAAAAGCATTTTAGATTAACTTTGAAAAGGTTGAAAGTTGGCATGGTATCATTATTTCATCCACATAGCATGTGCAAGAAAGTTGTGAGGGTTACGGCAAAAACTGCATGCACTTCGTGTACAAAACGGACAATCTCTTTCAGAGTATCAGGATTTCATACGGAAACTTGTCTGTTACAAAGGGATTTCATTTTTTAAAACTTAGTTGAACTCTTGACTTTTCGTGTGTTCAATATGCACCATTCAAAGCCACAACATCATTTTTCAATCCTTTCTGACTTCATTTGTTATTTTTCATGCATTTACTAATTATTTTGAGCTATAAGACCCTAAAATTGAAAAGCATTTCAAACGAACTCTGAAAAGGTTGAAAGTTGGCATGGTATCATCATTTCATCCACATAGCATGTGCAAGAAAGTTGAGAGGGTTACGACAAAAACTGCAAGCACTTCGTGAACAAAACGGACAATCTCTTTAAAAGTATAAGGATTTCATACGGAAACTCGTCTGTTACAAAGGGATTTCATTTTTTAAAACTAATTTGAACTCCCGACTTTTTGTGTGTTCAAAACGCACCTTTCAAAGCCACATCATCATATTTCAATCCTTTCTGACTTCATTTGTTATTTTTCATGCATTTACTAATTATTTTGAGCTATAAGACCCTAAAATTGAAAAGCATTTCAAATGAACTCTGAAATGGTTGAAAGTTGGCATGGTATCATCATTTCATCCACATAGCATGTGCAAGAATGTTGAGAGGGTCCCGGCAAAAACTGGATGCGCTTCGTGTACAAAACGGACAATCTCTTTCAAAGCATCAGGATTTCATACGGAAACTCGTCTGTTACAAAGCAATTTCATTTTTTAAAACTTATTTGAACTCCTGACTTTTTGTGTGTTCAAAATGCACCATTCAAAGCCACATCATCATTTTTCAATCCTTTCTGACTTCATTTGTTATTTTTCATGCAATTACTAATTATTTTGAGCTATAAGACCATAAAATTGAAAAGCATTTCAAATGAACTCAGAAAAGGTTGAAGTTGGCATGGTATCGTCATTTCATCCACATACCATGTGCAAGAAAGTTGAGAGGGTTACGGCAAAAACTGGATGCACTTCGTGTACAAGACGGACAATCTCTTTCAAAGTATCAGGATTTCATATGGAAACTCGTCTGTTACAAAGGAATTTAATTTTTTAAAACTTATTTTAACTCCTGACTTTTTGTGTGTTCAAAACGCACCATTTCAAGCCACATCATCATTTTTCAATCCTTTCTGACTTCATTTATTATTTTTCATGCATTTACTAATTATTTTGACCTTTAAGACCATAAAATTGAAAAGCATTTTAGATGAACTTTGAAAAGGTTGAAAGTTGGCATGGTATCATCATTTCATCCACATAGCATGTGCAAGAAAGTTGTGAGGGTTACGGCAAAAAACTGCATGCACTTCGTGTACAAAACGGACAATCTCTTTCAGAGTATCAGGATTTCATACGGAAACTTGTCTGTTACAAAGGGATTTCATTTTTTAAAACTTAGTTGAACTCTTGACTTTTCGTGTGTTCAATATGCACCATTCAAAGCCACAACATCATTTTTCAATCCTTTCTGACTTCATTTGTTATTTTTCATGCATTTACTAATTATTTTGAGCTATAAGACCCTAAAATTGAAAAGCATTTCAAACGAACTCTGAAAAGGTTGAAAGTTGGCATGGTATCATCATTTCATCCACATAGCATGTGCAAGAAAGTTGAGAGGGTTACGACAAAAACTGCATGCACTTCGTGAACAAAACGGACAATCTCTTTAAAAGTATCAGGATTTCATACGGAAACTCGTCTGTTACAAAGGGATTTCATTTTTTAAAACTTATTTGAACTCCCGACTTTTTGTGTGTTCAAAATGCACCTTTCAAAGCCACATCATCATATTTCAATCCTTTGTGACTTCATTTGTTATTTTTCATGCATTTACTAATCATTTTGAGCTATAAGACCCTAAAATTGAAAAGCATTTCAAATGAACTCTGAAATGGTTGAAAGTTGGCATGGTATCATCATTTCATCCACATAGCATGTGCAAGAAAGTTGAGAGGGTTACGACAAAAACTGCATGCACTTCGTGAACAAAACGGACAATCTCTTTCAAAGTATCAGGATTTCATACGGAAACTCGTCTGTTACACAGGGATTTCATTTTTTAAAACTTATTTGAACTCCCGACTTTTTGTGTGTTGAAAACGCACCTTTCAAAGCCACATCATCATATTTCAATCCTTTCTGACTTCATTTGTTATTTTTCATGCATTTACTAATTATTTTGAGCTATAAGACCCTAAAATTGAAAAGCATTTCAAACGAACTCTGAAAAGGTTGAAAGTTGGCATGGTATCATCATTTCATCCACATAGCATGTGCAAGAAAGTTGAGAGGGTTACGACAAAAACTGCATGCACTTCGTGAACAAAACGGACAATCTCTTTCAAAGTATCAGGATTTCATATGGAAACTCGTCTGTTACAAAGGAATTTAATTTTGTAAAACTTATTTTAACTCCTGACTTTTTGTGTGTTCAAAACGCACCATTTCAAGCCACATCATCATTTTTCAATCCTTTCTGACTTCATTTATTATTTTTCATGCATTTACTAATTATTTTGACCTATAAGACCATAAATTTGAAAAGCATTTCCAATGAACTCTGAAAAGGTTGAAAGTTGGCATGGTATCATCATTTCATCCACATAGCATGTGCAAGAAAGTTGTGAGGGTTACGGCAAAAACTGCATGCACTTCGTGTACAAAAGGGACAATCTCTTTCAGAGTATCAGGATTTCATACGGAAACTTGTCTGTTACAAAGGGATTTCATTTTTTAAAACTTAGTTGAACTCTTGACTTTTCGTGTGTTCAATATGCACCATTCAAAGCCACAACATCATTTTTCAATCCTTTCTGACTTCATTTGTTATTTTTCATGCATTTACTAATTATTTTGAGCTATAAGACCCTAAAATTGAAAAGCATTTCAAACGAACTCTGAAAAGGTTGAAAGTTGGCATGGTATCATCATTTCATCCACATAGCATGTGCAAGAAAGTTGAGAGGGTTACGACAAAAACTGCATGGACTTCGTGAACAAAACGGACAATCTCTTTAAAAGTATCAGGATTTCATACGGAAACTCGTCTGTTACAAAGGGATTTCATTTTTTTAAACTTATTTGAACTCCCGACTTTTTGTGTGTTCAAAACGCACCTTTCAAAGCCACATCATCATATTTCAATCCTTTCTGACTTCATTTGTTATTTTTCATGCATTTACTAATTATTTTGAGCTATAAGATCCTAAAATTGAAAAGCATTTCAAATGAACTCTGAAATGGTTGAAAGTTGGCATGGTATCATCATTTCATCCACATAGCATGTGCAAGAATGTTGAGAGGGTCCCGGCAAAAACTGGATGCGCTTCGTGTACAAAACGGACAATCTCTTTCAAAGCATCAGGATTTCATACGGAAACTCGTCTGTTACAAAGGAATTTCATTTTTTTAAACTTATTTGAACTCCTGACTTTTTGTGTGTTCAAAATGCACCATTCAAAGCCACATCATCATTTTTCAATCCTTTCTGACTTCATTTGTTATTTTTCATGCAATTACTAATTATTTTGAGCTATAAGACCATAAAATTGAAAAGCATTTCAAATGAACTCAGAGAAGGTTGAAGTTGGCATGGTATCGTCATTTCATCCACATAGCATGTGCAAGAAAGTTGAGAGGGTTACGGCAAAAACTGGATGCACTTCGTGTACAAAACGGACAATCTCTTTCAAAGTATCAGGATTTCATATGGAAACTCGTCTGTTACAAAGGAATTTAATTTTTTAAAACTTATTTTAACTCCTGACTTTTTGTGTGTTCAAAACGCACCATTTCAAGCCACATCATCATTTTTCAATCCTTTCTGACTTCATTTATTATTTTTCATGCATTTACTAATTATTTTGACCTATAAGACCATAAAATTGAAAAGCATTTTAGATGAACTTTGAAAAGGTTGAAAGTTGGCATGGTTTCATCATTTCATCCACATAGCATGTGCAAGAAAGTTGTGAGGGTTACGGCAAAAACTGCATGCACTTCGTGTACAAAACGGACAATCTCTTTCAGAGTATCAGGATTTCATACGGAAACTTGTCTGTTACAAAGGGATTTCATTTTTTTAAACTTAGTTGAACTCTTGACTTTTCGTGTGTTCAATATGCACCATTCAAAGCCACAACATCATTTTTCAATCCTTTCTGACTTCATTTGTTATTTTTCATGCATTTACTAATTATTTTGAGCTATAAGACCCTAAAATTGAAAAGCATTTCAAATGAACTCTGAAATGGTTGAAAGTTGGCATGGTATCATCATTTCATCCACATAGCATGTGCAAGAATGTTGAGAGGGTCCCGGCAAAAACTGGATGCGCTTCGTGTACAAAACGGACAATCTCTTTCAAAGCATCAGGATTTCATACGGAAACTCGTCTGTTACAAAGGAATTTCATTTTTTAAAACTTATTTGAACTCCTGACTTTTTGTGTGTTCAAAATGCACCATTCAAAGCCACATCATCATTTTTCAATCCTTTCTGACTTCATTTGTTATTTTTCATGCAATTACTAATTATTTTGAGCTATAAGACCATAAAATTGAAAAGCATTTCAAATGAACTCAGAAAAGGTTGAAGTTGGCATGGTATCGTCATTTCATCCACATAGCATGTGCAAGAAAGTTGAGAGGGTTACGGCAAAAACTTGATGCACATCGTGTACAAAACGGACAATCTCTTTCAAAGTATGAGGATTTCATATGGAAACTCGTCTGTTACAAAGGAATTTAATTTTTTAAAACTTATTTTAACTCCTGACTTTTTGTGTGTTCAAAACGCACCATTTGAAGCCACATCATCATTTTTCAATCCTTTCTGACTTCATTTATTATTTTTCATGCATTTACTAATTATTTGGACCTATAAGACCATAAAATTGAAAAGCATTTTAGATGAACTTTGAAAAGGTTGAAAGTTGGTATGGTTTCATCATTTCATCCACATAGCATGTGCAAGAAAGTTGTGAGGGTTACGGCAAAAACTGCATGCACTTCGTGTACAAAACGGACAATCTCTTTCAGAGTATCAGGATTTCATACGGAAACTTGACTGTTACAAAGGGATTTCATTTTTTAAAACTTAGTTGAACTCTTGACTTTTCGTGTGTTCAATATGCACCATTCAAAGCCACAACATCATTTTTCAATCCTTTCTGACTTCATTTGTTATTTTTCATGCATTTACTAATTATTTTGAGCTATAAGACCCTAAAATTGAAAAGCATTTCAAATGAACTCTGAAATGGTTGAAAGTTGGCATGGTATCATCATTTCATCCACATAGCATGTGCAAGAATGTTGAGAGGGTCCCGGCAAAAACTGGATGCGCTTCGTGTACAAAACGGACAATCTCTTTAAAAGCATCAGGATTTCATACGGAAACTCGTCTGTTACAAAGGGATTTCATTTTTTAAAACTTATTTGAACTCCTGACTTTTTGTGTGTTCAAAATGCACCATTCAAAGCCACATCATCATTTTTCAATCCTTTCTGACTTCATTTGTTATTTTTCATGCAATTACTAATTATTTTGAGCTATAAGACCATAAAATTGAAAAGCATTTCAAATGAACTCAGAAAAGGTTGAAGTTGGCATGGTATCGTCATTTCATCCACATAGCATGTGCAAGAAAGTTGAGAGGGTTACGGCAAAAACTTGATGCCCATCGTGTACAAAACGGACAATCTCTTTCAAAGTATCAGGATTTCATATGGAAACTCGTCTGTTACAAAGGAATTTAATTTTTTAAAACTTATTTTAACTCCTGACTTTTTGTGTGTTCAAAACGCACCATTTCAAGCCTCATCATCATTTTTCAATCCTTTCTGACTTCATTTATTATTTTTCATGCATTTACTAATTATTTTGACCTATAAGACCATAAAATTGAAAAGCATTTTAGATGAACTTTGAAAAGGTTGAAAGTTGGCATGGTTTCATCATTTCATCCACATAGCATGTGCAAGAAAGTTGTGAGGGTTACGGCAAAAACTGCATGCACTTCGTGTACAAAACGGACAATCTCTTTCAGAGTATCAGGATTTCATACGGGAAACTTGTCTGTTACAAAGGGATTTCATTTTTTAAAAACTTAGTTGAACTCTTGACTTTTCGTGTGTTCAATATGCACCATTCAAAGCCACAACATCATTTTTCAATCCTTTCTGACTTCATTTGTTATTTTTCATGCATTTACTAATTATTTTGAGCTATAAGACCCTAAAATTGAAAAGCATTTCAAATGAACTCTGAAATGGTTGAAAGTTGGCATGGTATCATCATTTCATCCACATAGCATGTGCAAGAATGTTGAGAGGGGTCCCGGCAAAAACTGGATGCGCTTCGTGTACAAAACGGACAATCTCTTTCAAAGCATCAGGATTTCATACGGAAACTCGTCTGTTACAAAGGAATTTCATTTTTTAAAACTTATTTGAACTCCTGACTTTTTGTGTGTTCAAAATGCACCATTCAAAGCCACATCATCATTTTTCAATCCTTTCTGACTTCATTTGTTATTTTTTCATGCAATTACTAATTATTTTGAGCTATAAGACCATAAAATTGAAAAGCATTTCAAATGAACTCAGAAAAGGTTGAAGTTGGCAATGGTATCGTCATTTCATCCACATAGCATGTGCAAGAAAGTTGAGAGGGTTACGGCAAAAACTTGATGCACATCGTGTACAAAACGGACAATCTCTTTCAAAGTATCAGGATTTCATATGGAAACTCGTCTGTTACAAAGGAATTTAATTTTTTAAAACTTATTTTAACTCCTGACTTTTTGTGTGTTCAAAACGCACCATTTCAAGCCACATCATCATTTTTCAATCCTTTCTGACTTCATTTATTATTTTTCATGCATTTTACTAATTATTTTGACCTATAAGACCATAAAATTGAAAAGCATTTTAGATGAACTTTGAAAAGGTTGAAAGTTGGCATGGTTTCATCATTTCATCCACATAGCATGTGCAAGAAAGTTGTGAGGGTTACGGCAAAAACTGCATGCACTTCGTGTACAAAACGGACAATCTCTTTCAGAGTATCAGGATTTCATACGGAAACTTGTCTGTTACAAAGGGGATTTCATTTTTTTAAACTTAGTTGAACTCTTGACTTTTCGTGTGTTCAATATGCACCATTCAAAGCCACAACATCATTTTTCAATCCTTTCTGACTTCATTTGTTATTTTTCATGCATTTACTAATTATTTTGAGCTATAAGACCCTAAAATTGAAAAGCATTTCAAACGAACTCTGAAAAGGTTGAAAGTTGGCATGGTATCATCATTTCATCCACATAGCATGTGCAAGAAAGTTGAGAGGGTTAACGACAAAAACTGCATGCACTTCGTGAACAAAACGGACAATCTCTTTCAAAGTATCAGGATTTCATACGGAAACTCGTCTGTTACCAAGGGATTTCATTTTTTTAAACTTATTTGAACTCCTGACTTTTCGTGTGTTCAATATGCACCATTCAAAGCCACAACATCATTTTTCAATCCTTTCTGACTTCATTTGTTATTTTTCATGCATTTACTAATTATTTTGAGCTATAAGACCCCTAAAATTGAAAAGCATTTCAAATGAACTCTGAAAAGATTGAAAGTTGGCATGGTATCATCATTATATCCACATAGCATGTGCAAGAAAGTTTGAGAGGATTACGGCAAAACCTGGATGCACTTCGTGTACAAAACGGACAATCTCTTTCAAAGTATCAGGATTTCATACGGAAACTCGTCTGTTACAAAGGGATTTCATTTTTTAAAACTTATTTGAACTCCTGACTTTTTGTGTGTTCAAAACGCACCATTCAAAGCCACATCATCATTTTTCAAGCCTTTCTGACTTCATTTGTTATTTTTCATGCATTGACTAATTATTTTGAGCTATAAGACCATAAAATTGAAAAGCATTCCTAATGAACTCTGAAAAGATTGAAAGTTGGCATGGTATCATCATTTCATCCACATAGCATGTGCAAGAAAGTTGATAGGGTTACGGCAAAAACTGGATGGCTCTTCGTGTGCAAAACGGATAATCTCTTTCAAAGTATCAGGATTTCATACGGAAACTCGTCTGTTACCAAGGGATTTCATTTTTTAAAACTTATTTGAACTCCTGACTTTTTGTGTGTTCAAAACGCACCTTTCAAAGCCACATCATCATTTTTCAATCCTTTCTGACTTCATTTTTTATTTTTCATGCATTTACTAATTATTTTGAGCTATAAGACCCTAAAATTGAAAAGCATTTCAAATGAACTCTGAAAAGGTTGAAAGTTGGCATGGTATCATCATTTCATCCACATAGCATGTGCAAGAAAGTTGAGAGGGTTACGACAAAAACTGGATGCACTTCGTGAACAAAACGGACAATCTCTTTAAAAGTATCAGGATTTCATACGGAAACTCGTCTGTTACAAATGGATTTCAATTTTTTTAACCTTATTTGAACTCCGACTTTTTCTGTGTTCAAAACGCACCTTTCAAAGCCACATCATCATATTTCAATCCTTTCTGACTTCATTTGTTATTTTTCATGCATTTACTAATTATTTTTGAGCTATAAGACCCTAAAATTGAAAAGCATTTCAAATGAACTCTGAAATGGTTGAAAGTTGGCATGGTATCATCATTTCATCCACATAGCATGTGCAAGAATGTTGATAGGGTCCCGGCAAAAACTGGATGCGCTTCGTGTACAAAACGGACAATCTCTTTCAAAGCATCAGGATTTCATACGGAAACTCGTCTGTTACAAAGGAATTTCATTTTTTAAAACTTATTTGAACTCCTGACTTTTTGTGTGTTCAAAATGCACCATTCAAAGCCACATCATCATTTTTCAATCCTTTCTGACTTCATTTGTTATTTTTCATGCAATTACTAATTATTTTGAGCTATAAGACCATAAAATTGAAAAGCATTTCAAATGAACTCAGAAAAGGTTGAAGTTGGCATGGTATCGTCATTTCATCCACATAGCATGTGCAAGAAAGTTGAGAGGGTTACGGCAAAAACTGGATGCACTTCGTGTACAAAACGGACAATCTCTTTCAAAGTATCAGGATTTCATATGGAAACTCGTCTGTTACAAAGGAATTTAATTTTTTAAAACTTATTTTAACTCCTGACTTTTTGTGTGTTCAAAACGCACCATTTCAAGCCACATCATCATTTTTCAATCCTTTCTGACTTCATTTATTATTTTTCATGCATTTACTAATTATTTTGACCTATAAGACCATAAAATTGAAAAGCATTTTAGATGAACTTTGAAAAGGTTGAAAGTTGGCATGGTTTCATCATTTCATCCACATAGCATGTGCAAGAAAGTTGTGAGGGTTACGGCAAAAA
>NW_027332703.1:0-44529 GCF_002575655.3 Aegilops tauschii subsp. strangulata
CACGAAGTGCATCCAGTTTTTGCCGTAACCCTCTTAACTTTCTTGCACATGCTATGTGGATGAAATGATGATACCATGCCAACTTTCAACCTTTTCAGAGTTCATTTGAAATGCTTTTCAATTTTATGGTCTTATAGCTCAAAATAATTAGTAAATGCATGAAAAATAACAAATGAAGTGAGAAAGGATTGAAAAATGATGATGTGGCTTTGAATGGTGCATTTTGAACACACAAAAAGTCAGGAGTTCAAATAACTTTAAAAAATGAAATCCCTTTGTAACAGACGAGTTTCCGTATGAAATCCTGATACTTTGAAAGAGATTGTCCGTTTTGTACACGAAGTGCATCCAGTTTTTGCCGTAACCCTCTTAACTTTCTTGCACATGCTATGTGGATGAAATGATGATACCATGCCAACTTTCAACCTTTTCAGAGTTCATTTGAAATGCTTTTCAATTTTATGGTCTTATAGCTCAAAATAATTAGTGAATGCATGAAAAATAACAAATGAAGTGAGAAAGGATTGAAAAATGATGATGTGGCTTTGAATGGTGCATTTTGAACACACAAAAAGTCAGGAGTTCAAATAAGTTTAAAAAAATGAAATCCCTCTGTAACAGACGAGTTTCCGTATGAAATCCTGATACTTTGAAAGAGATTGTCCGTTTTGTACACGAAGTGCATCCAGTTTTTGCCGTAACCCTCTTAACTTTCTTGCACATGCTATGTGGATGAAATGATGATACCATGCCAACTTTCAACCTTTTCAGAGTTCATTTGAAATGCTTTTCAATTTTATGGTCTTATAGCTCAAAATAATTAGTGAATGCATGAAAAATAACAAATGAAGTGAGAAAGGATTGAAAAATGATGATGTGGCTTTGAATGGTGCATTTTGAACACACAAAAAGTCACGAGTTCAAATAAGTTTTAAAAAATGAAATCCCTTTTTAACAGACGAGTTTCCGTATGAAATCCTGATAGTTTGAAAGAGATTGTCCGTTTTGTACACGAAGTGCATCCAGTTTTTGCCGTAACCCTCTTAACTTTCTTGCACATGCTATGTGGATGAAATGATGATACCATGCCGACTTTCAACCTTTTCAGAGTTCATTTGAAATGCTTTTCAATTTTATGGTCTTATAGCTCAATATAATTAGTAAATGCATGAAAAATAACAAATGAAGTCAGAAAGGATTGAAAAATGATGATGTGGCTTTGAATGGTGCATTTTGAACACACAAAAATTCAGGAGTTCAAATAAGTTTAAAAAAATGAAATCCCTATTTAACAGACGAGTTTCCGTATGAAATCCTGATACTTTGAAAGAGATTGTCCGTTTTGTACACGAAGTGCATCCAGTTTTTGCCGTAACCCTCTTAACTTTCTTGCACATGCTATGTGGATGAAATGATGATACCATGCCAACTTTCAACCTTTTCAGAGTTCATTTGAAATGCTTTTCAATTTTATGGTCTTATAGCTCAAAATAATTAGTAAATGCATGAAAAATAACAAATGAAGTGAGAAAGGATTGAAAAATGATGATGTGGCTTTGAATGGTGCATTTTGAACACACAAAAAGTCAGGAGTTCAAATAACTTTAAAAAAATGAAATCCCTTTGTAACAGACGAGTTTCCGTATGAAATCCTGATACTTTGAAAGAGATTGTCCGTTTTGTACACGAAGTGCATCCAGTTTTTGCCGTAACCCTCTTAACTTTCTTGCACATGCTATGTGGATGAAATGATGATACCATGCCAACTTTCAACCTTTTCAGAGTTCATTTGAAATGCTTTTCAATTTTATGGTCTTATAGCTCAAAATAATTAGTGAATGCATGAAAAATAACAAATGAAGTGAGAAAGGATTGAAAAATGATGATGTGGCTTTGAATGGTGCATTTTGAACACACAAAAAGTCAGGAGTTCAAATAAGTTTAAAAAAATGAAATCCCTCTGTAACAGACGAGTTTCCGTATGAAATCCTGATACTTTGAAAGAGATTGTCCGTTTTGTACACGAAGTGCATCCAGTTTTTGCCGTAACCCTCTTAACTTTCTTGCACATGCTATGTGGATGAAATGATGATACCATGCCAACTTTCAACCTTTTCAGAGTTCATTTGAAATGCTTTTCAATTTTATGGTCTTATAGCTCAAAATAATTAGTGAATGCATGAAAAATAACAAATGAAGTCAGAAAGGATTGAAAAATGATGATGTGGCTTTGAATGGTGCATTTTGAACACACAAAAAGTCAGGAGTTCAAATAAGTTTTAAAAAATGAAATCCCTTTGTAACAGACGAGTTTCCGTATGAAATCCTGATACTTTGAAAGAGATGGTCCGTTTTGTACACGAAGTGCATCCAGTTTTTGCCGTAACCCTCTTAACTTTCTTGCACATGCTATGTGGATGAAATGATGATACCATGCCAACTTTCAACCTTTTCAGAGTTCATTTGAAATTCTTTTCAATTTTATGGTCTTATAGCTCAAAATAATTAGTAAATGCATGAAAAATAACAAATGAAGTCAGAAAGGATTGAAAAATGATGATGTGGCTTTGAATGGTGCATTTTGAACACACAAAAAGTCAGGAGTTCAAATAAGTTTAAAAAAATGAAATCCCTTTTTAACAGACGAGTTTCTGTATGAAATCCTGATACTTTGAAAGAGATTGTCCGTTTTGTACACGAAGTGCATCCAGTTTTTGCCGTAACCCTCTTAACTTTCTTGCACATGCTATGTGGATGAAATGATGATACCATGCCAACTTTCAACCTTTTCAGAGTTCATTTGAAATGCTTTTCAATTTTATGGTCTTATAGCTCAAAATAATTAGTAAATGCATGAAAAATAACAAATGAAGTCAGAAAGGATTGAAAAATGATGATGTGGCTTTGAATGGTGCATTTTGAACACACAAAAAGTCACGAGTTCAAATAAGTTTTAAAAAATGAAATCCCTTTTTAACAGACGAGTTTCCGTATGAAATCCTGATAGTTTGAAAGAGATTGTCCGTTTTGTACACGAAGTGCATCCAGTTTTTGCCGTAACCCTCTTAACTTTCTTGCACATGCTATGTGGATGAAATGATGATACCATGCCAACTTTCAACCTTTTAAGAGTTCATTTGAAATGCTTTTCAATTTTATGGTCTTATAGCTCAAAATAATTAGTGAATGCATGAAAAATAACAAATGAAGTGAGAAAGGATTGAAAAATGATGATGTGGCTTTGAATGGTGCATTTTGAACACACAAAAAGTCAGGAGTTCAAATAAGTTTAAAAAAATGAAATCCCTCTGTAACAGACGAGTTTCCGTATGAAATCCTGATACTTTGAAAGAGATTGTCCGTTTTGTACACGAAGTGCATCCAGTTTTTGCCGTAACCCTCTTAACTTTCTTGCACATGCTATGTGGATGAAATGATGATACCATGCCAACTTTCAACCTTTTCAGAGTTCATTTGAAATGCTTTTCAATTTTATGGTCTTATAGCTCAAAATAATTAGTGAATGCATGAAAAATAACAAATGAAGTCAGAAAGGATTGAAAAATGATGATGTGGCTTTGAATGGTGCATTTTGAACACACAAAAAGTCAGGAGTTCAAATAAGTTTTAAAAAATGAAATCCCTTTGTAACAGACGAGTTTCCGTATGAAATCCTGATACTTTGAAAGAGATGGTCCGTTTTGTACACGAAGTGCATCCAGTTTTTGCCGTAACCCTCTTAACTTTCTTGCACATGCTATGGGGATGAAATGATGATACCATGCCAACTTTCAACCTTTTCAGAGTTCATTTGAAATTCTTTTCAATTTTATGGTCTTATAGCTCAAAATAATTAGTAAATGCATGAAAAATAACAAATGAAGTCAGAAAGGATTGAAAAATGATGATGTGGCTTTGAATGGTGCATTTTGAACACACAAAAAGTCACGAGTTCAAATAAGTTTTAAAAAATGAAATCCCTTTTTAACAGACGAGTTTCCGTATGAAATCCTGATACTTTGAAAGAGATTGTCCGTTTTGTACACGAAGTGCATCCAGTTTTTGCCGTAACCCTCTTAACTTTCTTGCACATGCTATGTGGATGAAATGATGATACCATGCCAACTTTCAACCTTTTCAGAGTTCATTTGAAATGCTTTTCAATTTTATGGTCTTATAGCTCAAAATAATTAGTAAATGCATGAAAAATAACAAATGAAGTGAGAAAGGATTGAAAAATGATGATGTGGCTTTGAATGGTGCATTTTGAACACTCAAAAATTCAGGAGTTCAAATAAGTTTAAAAAAATGAAATCCCTATTTAACAGACGAGTTTCCGTATGAAATCCTGATACTTTGAAAGAGATTGTCCGTTTTGTACACGAAGTGCATCCAGTTTTTGCCGTAACCCTCTTAACTTTCTTGCACATGCTATGTGGATGAAATGATGATACCATGCCAACTTTCAACCTTTTCAGAGTTCATTTGAAATGCTTTTCAATTTTATGGTCTTATAGCTCAATATAATTAGTAAATGCATGAAAAATAACAAATGAAGTCAGAAAGGATTGAAAAATGATGATGTGGCTTTGAATGGTGCATTTTGAACACACAAAAATTCAGGAGTTCAAATAAGTTTAAAAAAATGAAATCCCTATTTAACAGACGAGTTTCCGTATGAAATCCTGATACTTTGAAAGAGATTGTCCGTTTTGTACACGAAGTGCATCCAGTTTTTGCCGTAACCCTCTTAACTTTCTTGCACATGCTATGTGGATGAAATGATGATACCATGCCAACTTTCAACCTTTTAAGAGTTCATTTGAAATGCTTTTCAATTTTATGGTCTTATAGCTCAAAATAATTAGTGAATGCATGAAAAATAACAAATGAAGTGAGAAAGGATTGAAAAATGATGATGTGGCTTTGAATGGTGCATTTTGAACACACAAAAAGTCAGGAGTTCAAATAAGTTTAAAAAAATGAAATCCCTTTGTAACAGACGAGTTTCCGTATGAAATCCTGATACTTTGAAAGAGATTGTCCGTTTTGTACACGAAGTGCATCCAGTTTTTGCCGTAACCCTCTTAACTTTCTTGCACATGCTATGTGGATGAAATGATGATACCATGCCAACTTTCAACCTTTTCAGAGTTCATTTGAAATGCTTTTCAATTTTATGGTCTTATAGCTCAAAATAATTAGTGAATGCATGAAAAATAACAAATGAAGTCAGAAAGGATTGAAAAATGATGATGTGGCTTTGAATGGTGCATTTTGAACACACAAAAAGTCAGGAGTTCAAATAAGTTTTAAAAAATGAAATCCCTTTTTAACAGACGAGTTTCCGTATGAAATCCTGATACTTTGAAAGAGATTGTCCGTTTTGTACACGAAGTGCATCCAGTTTTTGCCGTAACCCTCTTAACTTTCTTGCACATGCTATGTGGATGAAATGATGATACCATGCCGACTTTCAACCTTTTCAGAGTTCATTTGAAATGCTTTTCAATTTTATGGTCTTATAGCTCAATATAATTAGTAAATGCATGAAAAATAACAAATGAAGTCAGAAAGGATTGAAAAATGATGATGTGGCTTTGAATGGTGCATTTTGAACACACAAAAATTCAGGAGTTCAAATAAGTTTAAAAAAATGAAATCCCTATTTAACAGACGAGTTTCCGTATGAAATCGTGATACTTTGAAAGAGATTGTCCGTTTTGTACACGAAGTGCATCCAGTTTTTGCCGTAACCCTCTTAACTTTCTTGCACATGCTATGTGGATGAAATGATGATACCATGCCAACTTTCAACCTTTTAAGAGTTCATTTGAAATGCTTTTCAATTTTATGGTCTTATAGCTCAAAATAATTAGTAAATGCATGAAAAATAACAAATGAAGTGAGAAAGGATTGAAAAATGATGATGTGGCTTTGAATGGTGCATTTTGAACACACAAAAAGTCAGGAGTTCAAATAAGTTTAAAAAAATGAAATCCCTTTTTAACAGACGAGTTTCTGTATGAAATCCTGATACTTTGAAAGAGATTGTCCGTTTTGTACACGAAGTGCATCCAGTTTTTGCCGTAACCCTCTTAACTTTCTTGCACATGCTATGTGGATGAAATGATGATACCATGCCAACTTTCAACCTTTTCAGAGTTCATTTGAAATTCTTTTCAATTTTATGGTCTTATAGCTCAAAATAATTAGTAAATGCATGAAAAATAACAAATGAAGTCAGAAAGGATTGAAAAATGATGATGTGGCTTTGAATGGTGCATTTTGAACACACAAAAAGTCAGGAGTTCAAATAAGTTTAAAAAAATGAAATCCCTTTTTAACAGACGAGTTTCTGTATGAAATCCTGATACTTTGAAAGAGATTGTCCGTTTTGTACACGAAGTGCATCCAGTTTTTGCCGTAACCCTCTTAACTTTCTTGCACATGCTATGTGGATGAAATGATGATACCATGCCAACTTTCAACCTTTTCAGAGTTCATTTGAAATGCTTTTCAATTTTATGGTCTTATAGCTCAAAATAATTAGTAAATGCATGAAAAATAACAAATGAAGTGAGAAAGGATTGAAAAATGATGATGTGGCTTTGAATGGTGCATTTTGAACACTCAAAAAGTTAGGAGTTCAAATAACTTTAAAAAAATGAAATCCCTTTGTAACAGACGAGTTTCCGTATGAAATCCTGATACTTTGAAAGAGATTGTCCGTTTTGTACACAAAGTGCATCCAGTTTTTGCCGTAACCCTCTTAACTTTCTTGCACATGCTATGTGGATGAAATGATGATACCATGCCAACTTTCAACCTTTTCAGAGTTCATTTGAAATGCTTTTCAATTTTATGGTCTTACAGCTCAAAATAATTAGTAAATCCATGAAAAATAACAAATGAAGTCAGAAAGGATTGAAAAATGATGATGTGGCTTTGAATGGTGCATTTTGAACACACAAAAAGTCAGGAGTTCGAATAAGTTTTAAAAAATGAAATCCCTTTGTAACAGACGAGTTTCCGTATGAAATCCTGATACTTTGAAAGAGATTGTCCGTTTTGTACACGAAGTGCATCCAGTTTTTGCCGTAACCCTCTTAACTTTCTTGCACATGCTATGTGGATGAAATTATGATACCATGCCAACTTTCAACCTTTTCAGAGTTCATTTGAAATGCTTTTCAATTTTATGGTCTTATAGCTCAAAATAATTAGTAAATGCATGAAAAATAACAAATGAAGTCAGAAAGGATTGAAAAATGATGATGTGGCTTTGAATGGTGCATTTTGAACACACAAAAAGTCACGAGTTCAAATAAGTTTTAAAAAATGAAATCCCTTTTTAACAGACGAGTTTCCGTATGAAATCCTGATACTTTGAAAGAGATTGTCCGTTTTGTACACGAAGTGCATCCAGTTTTTGCCATAACCCTCTTAACTTTCTTGCACATGCTATGTGGATGAAATGATGATACCATGCCGACTTTCAACCTTTTCAGAGTTCATTTGAAATGCTTTTCAATTTTATGGTCTTATAGCTCAATATAATTAGTAAATGCATGAAAAATAACAAATGAAGTCAGAAAGGATTGAAAAATGATGATGTGGCTTTGAATGGTGCATTTTGAACACACAAAAATTCAGGAGTTCAAATAAGTTTAAAAAAATGAAATCCCTATTTAACAGACGAGTTTCCGTATGAAATCCTGATACTTTGAAAGAGATTGTCCGTTTTGTACACGAAGTGCATCCAGTTTTTGCCGTAACCCTCTTAACTTTCTTGCACATGCTATGTGGATGAAATGATGATACCATGCCAACTTTCAACCTTTTAAGAGTTCATTTGAAATGCTTTTCAATTTTATGGTCTTATAGCTCAAAATAATTAGTGAATGCATGAAAAATAACAAATGAAGTGAGAAAGGATTGAAAAATGATGATGTGGCTTTGAATGGTGCATTTTGAACACACAAAAAGTCAGGAGTTCAAATAAGTTTAAAAAAATGAAATCCCTTTGTAACAGACGAGTTTCCGTATGAAATCCTGATACTTTGAAAGAGATTGTCCGTTTTGTACACGAAGTGCATCCAGTTTTTGCCGTAACCCTCTTAACTTTCTTGCACATGCTATGTGGATGAAATGATGATACCATGCCAACTTTCAACCTTTTCAGAGTTCATTTGAAATGCTTTTCAATTTTATGGTCTTATAGCTCAAAATAATTAGTGAATGCATGAAAAATAACAAATGAAGTCAGAAAGGATTGAAAAATGATGATGTGGCTTTGAATGGTGCATTTTGAACACACAAAAAGTCAGGAGTTCAAATAAGTTTTAAAAAATGAAATCCCTTTGTAACAGACGAGTTTTCGTATGAAATCCTGATACTTTGAAAGAGATTGTCCGTTTTGTACACGAAGTGCATCCAGTTTTTGCCGTAACCCTCTTAACTTTCTTGCACATGCTATGTGGATGAAATGATGATACCATGCCAACTTTCAACCTTTTCAGAGTTCATTTGAAATGCTTTTCAATTTTATGGTCTTATAGCTCAAAATAATTAGTAAATGCATGAAAAATAACAAATGAAGTGAGAAAGGATTGAAAAATGATGATGTGGCTTTGAATGGTGCATTTTGAACACTCAAAAAGTTAGGAGTTCAAATAACTTTAAAAAAATGAAATCCCTTTGTAACAGACGAGTTTCCGTATGAAATCCTGATACTTTGAAAGAGATTGTCCGTTTTGTACACAAAGTGCATCCAGTTTTTGCCGTAACCCTCTTAACTTTCTTGCACATGCTATGTGGATGAAATGATGATACCATGCCAACTTTCAACCTTTTCAGAGTTCATTTGAAATGCTTTTCAATTTTATGGTCTTACAGCTCAAAATAATTAGTAAATCCATGAAAAATAACAAATGAAGTCAGAAAGGATTGAAAAATGATGATGTGGCTTTGAATGGTGCATTTTGAACACACAAAAAGTCAGGAGTTCGAATAAGTTTTAAAAAATGAAATCCCTTTGTAACAGACGAGTTTCCGTATGAAATCCTGATACTTTGAAAGAGATTGTCCGTTTTGTACACGAAGTGCATCCAGTTTTTGCCGTAACCCTCTTAACTTTCTTGCACATGCTATGTGGATGAAATTATGATACCATGCCAACTTTCAACCTTTTCAGAGTTCATTTGAAATGCTTTTCAATTTTATGGTCTTATAGCTCAAAATAATTAGTAAATGCATGAAAAATAACAAATGAAGTCAGAAAGGATTGAAAAATGATGATGTGGCTTTGAATGGTGCATTTTGAACACACAAAAAGTCACGAGTTCAAATAAGTTTTAAAAAATGAAATCCCTTTTTAACAGACGAGTTTCCGTATGAAATCCTGATACTTTGAAAGAGATTGTCCGTTTTGTACACGAAGTGCATCCAGTTTTTGCCATAACCCTCTTAACTTTCTTGCACATGCTATGTGGATGAAATGATGATACCATGCCGACTTTCAACCTTTTCAGAGTTCATTTGAAATGCTTTTCAATTTTATGGTCTTATAGCTCAATATAATTAGTAAATGCATGAAAAATAACAAATGAAGTCAGAAAGGATTGAAAAATGATGATGTGGCTTTGAATGGTGCATTTTGAACACACAAAAATTCAGGAGTTCAAATAAGTTTAAAAAAATGAAATCCCTATTTAACAGACGAGTTTCCGTATGAAATCCTGATACTTTGAAAGAGATTGTCCGTTTTGTACACGAAGTGCATCCAGTTTTTGCCGTAACCCTCTTAACTTTCTTGCACATGCTATGTGGATGAAATGATGATACCATGCCAACTTTCAACCTTTTAAGAGTTCATTTGAAATGCTTTTCAATTTTATGGTCTTATAGCTCAAAATAATTAGTGAATGCATGAAAAATAACAAATGAAGTGAGAAAGGATTGAAAAATGATGATGTGGCTTTGAATGGTGCATTTTGAACACACAAAAAGTCAGGAGTTCAAATAAGTTTAAAAAAATGAAATCCCTTTGTAACAGACGAGTTTCCGTATGAAATCCTGATACTTTGAAAGAGATTGTCCGTTTTGTACACGAAGTGCATCCAGTTTTTGCCGTAACCCTCTTAACTTTCTTGCACATGCTATGTGGATGAAATGATGATACCATGCCAACTTTCAACCTTTTCAGAGTTCATTTGAAATGCTTTTCAATTTTATGGTCTTATAGCTCAAAATAATTAGTGAATGCATGAAAAATAACAAATGAAGTCAGAAAGGATTGAAAAATGATGATGTGGCTTTGAATGGTGCATTTTGAACACACAAAAAGTCAGGAGTTCAAATAAGTTTTAAAAAATGAAATCCCTTTGTAACAGACGAGTTTTCGTATGAAATCCTGATACTTTGAAAGAGATTGTCCGTTTTGTACACGAAGTGCATCCAGTTTTTGCCGTAACCCTCTTAACTTTCTTGCACATGCTATGTGGATGAAATGATGATACCATGCCAACTTTCAACCTTTTCAGAGTTCATTTGAAATGCTTTTCAATTTTATGGTCTTATAGCTCAAAATAATTAGTAAATGCATGAAAAATAACAAATGAAGTGAGAAAGGATTGAAAAATGATGATGTGGCTTTGAATGGTGCATTTTGAACACACAAAAAGTCAGGAGTTCAAATACGTTTAAAAAAATGAAATCCCTTTGTAACAGACGAGTTTCCGTATGAAATCCTGATACTTTGAAAGAGATTGTCCGTTTTGTACACGAAGTGCATCCAGTTTTTGCCGTAACCCTCTTAACTTTCTTGCACATACTATGTGGATGAAATGATGATACCATGCCAACTTTCAACCTTTTCAGAGTTCATTTGAAATGCTTTTCAATTTTATGGTCTTATAGCTCAAAATAATTAGTGAATGCATGAAAAATAACAAATGAAGTGAGAAAGGATTGAAAAATGATGATGTGGCTTTGAATGGTGCATTTTGAACACACAAAAAGTCAGGAGTTCAAATAAGTTTAAAAAAATGAAATCCCTTTGTAACAGACGAGTTTCCGTATGAAATCCTGATACTTTGAAAGAGATTGTCCGTTTTGTACACGAAGTGCATCCAGTTTTTGCCGTAACCCTCTTAACTTTCTTGCACATGCTATGTGGATGAAATGATGATACCATGCCAACTTTCAACCTTTTCAGAGTTCATTTGAAATGCTTTTCAATTTTATGGTCTTACAGCTCAAAATAATTAGTGAATGCATGAAAAATAACAAATGAAGTCAGAAAGGATTGAAAAATGATGATGTGGCTTTGAATGGTGCATTTTGAACACACAAAAAGTCAGGAGTTCAAATAAGTTTTAAAAAATGAAATCCCTTTGTAACAGACGAGTTTTCGTATGAAATCCTGATACTTTGAAAGAGATTGTCCGTTTTGTACACGAAGTGCATCCAGTTTTTGCCGTAACCCTCTTAACTTTCTTGCACATGCTATGTGGATGAAATGATGATACCATGCCAACTTTCAACCTTTTCAGAGTTCATTTGAAATGCTTTTCAATTTTATGGTCTTATAGCTCAAAATAATTAGTAAATGCATGAAAAATAACAAATGAAGTCAGAAAGGATTGAAAAATGATGATGTGGCTTTGAATGGTGCATTTTGAACACACAAAAAGTCAGGAGTTCAAATAAGTTTAAAAAAATGAAATCCCTTTTTAACAGACGAGTTTCCGTATGAAATCCTGATACTTTGAAAGAGATTGTCCATTTTGTACACGAAGTGCATCCAGTTTTTGCCGTAACCCTCTTAACTTTCTTGCACATGCTATGTGGATGAAATGATGATACCATGCCAACTTTCAACCTTTTCAGAGTTCATTTGAAATTCTTTTCAATTTTATGGTCTTATAGCTCAAAATAATTAGTAAATGCATGAAAAATAACAAATGAAGTCAGAAAGGATTGAAAAATGATGATGTGGCTTTGAATGGTGCATTTTGAACACACAAAAAGTCAGGAGTTCAAATAAGTTTAAAAAAATGAAATCCCTTTTTAACAGACGAGTTTCTGTATGAAATCCTGATACTTTGAAAGAGATTGTCCGTTTTGTACACGAAGTGCATCCAGTTTTTGCCGTAACCCTCTTAACTTTCTTGCACATGCTATGTGGATGAAATGATGATACCATGCCAACTTTCAACCTTTTCAGAGTTCATTTGAAATGCTTTTCAATTTTATGGTCTTATAGCTCAAAATAATTAGTAAATGCATGAAAAATAACAAATGAAGTGAGAAAGGATTGAAAAATGATGATGTGGCTTTGAATGGTGCATTTTGAACACTCAAAAAGTTAGGAGTTCAAATAACTTTAAAAAAATGAAATCCCTTTGTAACAGACGAGTTTCCGTATGAAATCCTGATACTTTGAAAGAGATTGTCCGTTTTGTACACAAAGTGCATCCAGTTTTTGCCGTAACCCTCTTAACTTTCTTGCACATTCTATGTGGATGAAATGATGATACCATGCCAACTTTCAACCTTTTCAGAGTTCATTTGAAATGCTTTTCAATTTTATGGTCTTACAGCTCAAAATAATTAGTAAATCCATGAAAAATAACAAATGAAGTCAGAAAGGATTGAAAAATGATGATGTGGCTTTGAATGGTGCATTTTGAACACACAAAAAGTCAGGAGTTCGAATAAGTTTTAAAAAATGAAATCCCTTTGTAACAGACGAGTTTCCGTATGAAATCCTGATACTTTGAAAGAGATTGTCCGTTTTGTACACGAAGTGCATCCAGTTTTTGCCGTAACCCTCTTAGCTTTCTTGCACATGCTATGTGGATGAAATGATGATACCATGCCAACTTTCAACCTTTTCAGAGTTCATTTGAAATGCTTTTCAATTTTATGGTCTTATAGCTCAAAATAATTAGTAAATGCATGAAAAATAACAAATGAAGTCAGAAAGGATTGAAAAATGATGATGTGGCTTTGAATGGTGCATTTTGAACACACAAAAAGTCACGAGTTCAAATAAGTTTTAAAAAATGAAATCCCTTTTTAACAGACGAGTTTCCGTATGAAATCCTGATACTTTGAAAGAGATTGTCCGTTTTGTACACGAAGTGCATCCAGTTTTTGCCGTAACCCTCTTAACTTTCTTGCACATGCTATGTGGATGAAATGATGATACCATGCCGACTTTCAACCTTTTCAGAGTTCATTTGAAATGCTTTTCAATTTTATGGTCTTATAGCTCAATATAATTAGTAAATGCATGAAAAATAACAAATGAAGTCAGAAAGGATTGAAAAATGATGATGTGGCTTTGAATGGTGCATTTTGAACACACAAAAATTCAGGAGTTCAAATAAGTTTAAAAAAATGAAATCCCTATTTAACAGACGAGTTTCCGTATGAAATCCTGATACTTTGAAAGAGATTGTCCGTTTTGTACACGAAGTGCATCCAGTTTTTGCCGTAACCCTCTTAACTTTCTTGCACATGCTATGTGGATGAAATGATGATACCATGCCAACTTTCAACCTTTTAAGAGTTCATTTGAAATGCTTTTCAATTTTATGGTCTTATAGCTCAAAATAATTAGTAAATGCATGAAAAATAACAAATGAAGTGAGAAAGGATTGAAAAATGATGATGTGGCTTTGAATGGTGCATTTTGAACACACAAAAAGTCAGGAGTTCAAATAAGTTTAAAAAATGAAATCCCTTTGTAACAGACGAGTTTCCGTATGAAATCCTGATACTTTGAAAGAGATTGTCCGTTTTGTACACGAAGTGCATCCAGTTTTTGCCGTAACCCTCTTAACTTTCTTGCACATGCTATGTGGATGAAATGATGATACCATGCCAACTTTCAACCTTTTAAGAGTTCATTTGAAATGCTTTTCAATTTTATGGTCTTATAGCTCAAAATAATTAGTGAATGCATGAAAAATAACAAATGAAGTGAGAAAGGATTGAAAAATGATGATGTGGCTTTGAATGGTGCATTTTGAACACACAAAAAGTCAGGAGTTCAAATAAGTTTAAAAAAATGAAATCCCTTTGTAACAGACGAGTTTCCGTATGAAATCCTGATACTTTGAAAGAGATTGTCCGTTTTGTACACGAAGTGCATCCAGTTTTTGCCGTAACCCTCTTAACTTTCTTGCACATGCTATGTGGATGAAATGATGATACCATGCCAACTTTCAACCTTTTCAGAGTTCATTTGAAATGCTTTTCAATTTTATGGTCTTATAGCTCAAAATAATTAGTGAATGCATGAAAAATAACAAATGAAGTCAGAAAGGATTGAAAAATGATGATGTGGCTTTGAATGGTGCATTTTGAACACACAAAAAGTCAGGAGTTCAAATAAGTTTTAAAAAATGAAATCCCTTTGTAACAGACGAGTTTTCGTATGAAATCCTGATACTTTGAAAGAGATTGTCCGTTTTGTACACGAAGTGCATCCAGTTTTTGCCGTAACCCTCTTAACTTTCTTGCACATGCTATGTGGATGAAATGATGATACCATGCCAACTTTCAACCTTTTCAGAGTTCATTTGAAATGCTTTTCAATTTTATGGTCTTATAGCTCAAAATAATTAGTAAATGCATGAAAAATAACAAATGAAGTGAGAAAGGATTGAAAAATGATGATGTGGCTTTGAATGGTGCATTTTGAACACACAAAAAGTCAGGAGTTCAAATAAGTTTAAAAAAATGAAATCCCTTTGTAACAGACGAGTTTCCGTATGAAATCCTGATACTTTGAAAGAGATTGTCCGTTTTGTACACGAAGTGCATCCAGTTTTTGCCGTAACCCTCTTAACTTTCTTGCACATACTATGTGGATGAAATGATGATCCCATGCCAACTTTCAACCTTTTCAGAGTTCATTTGAAATGCTTTTCAATTTTATGGTCTTATAGCTCAAAATAATTAGTGAATGCATGAAAAATAACAAATGAAGTGAGAAAGGATTGAAAAATGATGATGTGGCTTTGAATGGTGCATTTTGAACACACAAAAAGTCAGGAGTTCAAATAAGTTTAAAAAAATGAAATCCCTTTGTAACAGACGAGTTTCCGTATGAAATCCTGATACTTTGAAAGAGATTGTCCGTTTTGTACACGAAGTGCATCCAGTTTTTGCCGTAACCCTCTTAACTTTCTTGCACATGCTATGTGGATGAAATGATGATACCATGCCAACTTTCAACCTTTTCAGAGTTCATTTGAAATGCTTTTCAATTTTATGGTCTTACAGCTCAAAATAATTAGTGAATGCATGAAAAATAACAAATGAAGTCAGAAAGGATTGAAAAATGATGATGTGGCTTTGAATGGTGCATTTTGAACACACAAAAAGTCAGGAGTTCAAATAAGTTTTAAAAAATGAAATCCCTTTGTAACAGACGAGTTTTCGTATGAAATCCTGATACTTTGAAAGAGATTGTCCGTTTTGTACACGAAGTGCATCCAGTTTTTGCCGTAACCCTCTTAACTTTCTTGCACATGCTATGTGGATGAAATGATGATACCATGCCAACTTTCAACCTTTTCAGAGTTCATTTGAAATGCTTTTCAATTTTATGGTCTTATAGCTCAAAATAATTAGTGAATGCATGAAAAATAACAAATGAAGTCAGAAAGGATTGAAAAATGATGATGTGGCTTTGAATGGTGCATTTTGAACACACAAAAAGTCAGGAGTTCAAATAAGTTCTAAAAAATGAAATCCCTTTGTAACAGAAGAGTTTCCGTATGAAATCCTGATACTTTGAAAGAGATTGTCCGTTTTGTACACGAAGTGCATCCAGTTTTTGCCGTCACCCTCTTAACTTTCTTGCACATGCTATGTGGATGAAATGATGATACCATGCCAACTTTCAACCTTTTCAGAGTTCATTTGAAATGCTTTTCAATTTTATGGTCTTATAGCTCAAAATAATTAGTAAATGCATGAAAAATAACAAATGAAGTCAGAAAGGATTGAAAAATGATGATGTGGCTTTGAATGGTGCATTTTGAACACACAAAAAGTCAGGAGTTCAAATAAGTTTAAAAAAATGAAATCCCTTTGTAACAGACGAGTTTCCGTATGAAATCCTGATACTTTGAAAGAGATTGTCCATTTTGTACACGAAGTGCATCCAGTTTTTGCCGTAACCCTCTTAACTTTCTTGCACATGCTATGTGGATGAAATGATGATACCATGCCAACTTTCAACCTTTTCAGAGTTCATTTGAAATGCTTTTCAATTTTATGGTCTTGTAGCTCAAAATAATTAGTAAATGCATGAAAAATAACAAATGAAGTCAGAAAGGATTGAAAAATGATGATGTGGCTTTGAATGGTGCATTTTGAACACACAAAAAGTCAGGAGTTCAAATAAGTTTAAAAAAATGAAATCCCTTTGTAACAGACGAGTTTCCGTATGAAATCCTGATACTTTGAAAGAGATTATCCGTTTTGTACACGAAGTGCATCCAGTTTTTTCCGTAACTCTCTTAACTTTCTTGCACATGCTATGTGGATGAAATGATGATACCATGCCAACTTTCAACCTTTTCAGAGTTCATTTGAAATGCCTTTCAATTTTATGGTCTTATAGCTCAAAATAATTAGTGAATGCATGAAAAATAACAAATGAAGTCAGAAAGGATTGAAAAATGATGATGTGGCTTTGAATGGTGCATTTTGAACACACAAAAAGTCAGGACTTCAAATAAGTTTAAAAAAATGAAATCCCTTTTTAACAGACGAGTTTCCGTATGAAATCCTGATACTTTGAAAGAGATTGTCCGTTTTGTACACGAAGTGCATCCAGTTTTTGCCGTAACTCTCTTAACTTTCTTGCACATGCTATGTGGATGAAATGATGATACCATGCCAACTTTCAACCTTTTCAGAGTTCATTTGAAATGCCTTTCAATTTTATGGTCTTATAGCTCAAAATAATTAGTGAATGCATGAAAAATAACAAATGAAGTCAGAAAGGATTGAAAAATGATGATGTGGCTTTGAATGGTGCATTTTGAACACACAAAAAGTCAGGAGTTCAAATAAGTTTAAAAAAATGAAATCCCTTTGTAACAGACGAGTTTCCGTATGAAATCCTGATACTTTGAAAGAGATTGTCCGTTTTGTACACCAAGTGCATCCAGTTTTTGCCGTAACCCTCTTAACTTTCTTGCACATGCTATGTGGATGAAATGATGATACCATGCCAACTTTCAACCTTTTCAGAGTTCATTTGAAATGCTTTTCAATTTTATGGTCTTATAGCTCAAAATAATTAGTAAATGCATGAAAAATAACAAATGAAGTCAGAAAGGATTGAAAAATGATGATGTGGCTTTGAATGGTGCATTTTGAACACACAAAAAGTCAGGAGTTCAAATAAGTTTAAAAAAATGAAATCCCTTTTTAACAGACGAGTTTCCGTATGAAATCCTGATACTTTGAAAGAGATTGTCCGTTTTGTACACGAAGTGCATCCAGTTTTTGCCGTAACCCTCTTAACTTTCTTGCACATGCTATGTGGATGAAATGATGATACCGTGCCAACTTTCAACCTTTTCAGAGTTCATTTGAAATGCTTTTCAATTTTATGGTCTTATAGCTCAATATAATTAGTGAATGCATGAAAAATAACAAATGAAGTCAGAAAGGATTGAAAAATGATGATGTGGCTTTGAATGGTGCATTTTGAACACACAAAAAGTCAGGAGTTCAAATAAGTTTAAAAAAATGAAATCCCTTTTTAACAGACGAGTTTCCGTATGAAATCCTGATACTTTGAAAGAGATTGTCCGTTTTGTACACCAAGTGCATCCAGTTTTTGCCGTAACCCTCTTAACTTTCTTGCACATGCTATGTGGATGAAATGATGATACCATGCCAACTTTCAACCTTTTCAGAGTTCATTTGAAATGCTTTTCAATTTTATGGTCTTATAGCTCAAAATAATTAGTAAATGCATGAAAAATAACAAATGAAGTGAGAAAGGATTGAAAAATGATGATGTGGCTTTGAATGGTGCATTTTGAACACACAAAAAGTCAGGAGTTCAAATAAGTTTAAAAAAATGAAATCCCTTTTTAACAGACGAGTTTCCGTATGAAATCCTGATACTTTGAAAGAGATTATCCATTTTGTACACGAAGTGCATCCAGTTTTTGCCGTAACCCTCTTAACTTTCTTGCACATGCTATGTGGATGAAATGATGATACCATGCCAACTTTCAACCTTTTCAGAGTTCATTTGAAATGCTTTTCAATTTTATGGTCTTATAGCTCAATATAATTAGTGAATGCATGAAAAATAACAAATGAAGTCAGAAAGGATTGAAAAATGATGATGTGGCTTTGAATGGTGCATTTTGAACACACAAAAAGTCAGGAGTTCAAATAAGTTCTAAAAAATGAAATCCCTTTGTAACAGACGAGTTTCCGTATGAAATCCTGATACTTTGAAAGAGATTGTCCGTTTTGTACACGAAGTGCATCCAGTTTTTGCCGTCACCCTCTTAACTTTCTTGCACATGCTATGTGGATGAAATGATGATACCATGCCAACTTTCAACCTTTTCAGACTTCATTTGAAATGCTTTTCAGTTTTATGGTCTTATAGCTCAAAATAATTAGTGAATGCATGAAAAATAACAAATGAAGTCAGAAAGGATTGAAAAATGATGATGTGGCTTTGAATGGTGCATTTTGAACACACGAAAAGTCAGGAGTTCAAATAAGTTTAAAAAAATGAAATCCCTTTGTAACAGACGAGTTTCCGTATGAAATCCTGATACTTTGAAAGAGATTATCCGTTTTGTACACGAAGTGCATCCAGTTTTTGCCGTAACCCTCTTAACTTTCTTGCACATGCTATGTGGATGAAATGATGATACCATGCCAACTTTCAACCTTTTCAGAGTTCATTTGAAATGCTTTTCAATTTTATGGTCTTATAGCTCAAAATAATTAGTGAATGCATGAAAAATAACAAATGAAGTCAGAAAGGATTGAAAAATGATGATGTGGCTTTGAATGGTGCATTTTGAACACACAAAAAGTCAGGAGTTCAAATAAGTTTAAAAAAATGAAATCCCTTTTTAACAGACGAGTTTCCGTATGAAATCCTGATACTTTGAAAGAGATTGTCCGTTTTGTACATGAAGTGCATCCAGTTTTTGCCGTAACCCTCTTAACTTTCTTGCACATGCTATGTGGATGAAATGATGATACCATGCCAACTTTCAACCTTTTCAGAGTTCATTTGAAATGCTTTTCAATTTTATGATCTTATAGCTCAAAATAATTAGTAAATGCATGAAAAATAACAAATGAAGTCAGAAAGGATTGAAAAATGATGATGTGGCTTTGAATGGTGCATTTTGAACACACAAAAAGTCAGGAGTTCAAATAAGTTTAAAAAAATGAAATCCCTTTTTAACAGACGAGTTTCCGTATGAAATCCTGATACTTTGAAAGAGATTGTCCGTTTTGTACACGAAGTGCATCCAGTTTTTGCCGTAACCCTCTTAACTTTCTTGCACATGCTATGTGGATGAAATGATGATACCATGCCAACTTTCAACCTTTTCAGAGTTCATTTGAAATGCTTTTCAATTTTATGGTCTTATAGCTCAATATAATTAGTAAATGCATGAAAAATAACAAATGAAGTCAGAAAGGATTGAAAAATGATGATGTGGCTTTGAATGGTGCATTTTGAACACACAAAAAGTCAGGAGTTCAAATAAGTTTTAAAAAATGAAATCCCTTTGTAACAGACGAGTTTCCGTATGAAATCCTGATACTTTGAAAGAGATTGTCCGTTTTGTACACGAAGTGCATCCAGTTTTTGCCGTCACCCTCTTAACTTTCTTGCACATGCTATGTGGATGAAATGATGATACCATGCCAACTTTCATCCTTTTCAGAGTTCATTTGAAATGCTTTTCAATTTTATGGTCTTATAGCTCAAAATAATTAGTGAATGCATGAAAAATAACAAATGAAGTCAGAAAGGATTGAAAAATGATGATGTGGCTTTGAATGGTGCATTTTGAACACACAAAAAGTCAGGAGTTCAAATAAGTTCTAAAAAATGAAATCCCTTTGTAACAGACGAGTTTCCGTATGAAATCCTGATACTTTGAAAGAGATTGTCCGTTTTGTACACGAAGTGCATCCAGTTTTTGCCGTCACCCTCTTAACTTTCTTGCACATGCTATGTGGATGAAATGATGATACCATGCCAACTTTCAACCTTTTCAGAGTTCATTTGAAATGCTTTTCAATTTTATGGTCTTATAGCTCAAAATAATTAGTGAATGCATGAAAAATAACAAATGAAGTCAGAAAGGATTGAAAAATGATGATGTGGCTTTGAATGGTGCATTTTGAACACACAAAAAGTCAGGAGTTCAAATAAGTTTTAAAAAATGAAATCCCTTTGTAACAGACGAGTTTCCGCATGAAATCCTGATATTTGAAAGAGATTGTCCGTTTTGTACACGAAGTGCATCCAGTTTTTGCCGTATGTAACACCCTGAGAATCATGCTACAGTAACCCCCTGTGATTAAGCTAATCATATTGCTAAACAGGGCTAGATCACATTTGAACCACACCCTTGTCAAACTCCTAGTTCAAACTTCAATTAAATTTAAAAGTGGAAAATAAAAGTTTTCAAAAATTCAAACAAAAATGTTCAGTGGGTTGTAAATAATACACTGGTAATTATGGTGGAGAAATCACATTTTTATAAAATGTCCAAATACTTATAAAATGAAATAAAACAAAAAAGGAAATAAACAAATAAGAGAAAACAGAAAACAAAACAGTCAAAAGAAAAAAAGGGAGCAGGCCTTTCCCCCCCCCCCACTGACCCCCGGCCCAAAACCCCCGAACCCCCCCCCCCCGGCCCAAGCTGGGCCGCCACCCGCGCCCCGCGCCCCGGCCCAGCCCACCTCCCCCCGCGTCCCCTTCCTGTTCCCCCGACCGGGGACGGAACAGTGGCCGTCCCCGTCGCACCCCCTCGCCGGCGACGGGGAGGATAAGGGCGCCAGCTCCCCCGCCTCCTCGGGCCTCTCTCCCACTCGCCCCCCGCTCTCCCTCGGCCTCTGCGCCTCCTCCCCCGCCAGATCCCCCTCCCTCTCCCCTCCGTTCCCCTCTGCCCGAGAGCGCTCGCCGCCGTTCACCGTAGTTCCCACGGCCACCGTGCCCAGATCGCCCCGACGACGTGCCCGAGCGACTCCCCGCCGTCGACTACGCCGACTGCGCCATCGGGAACGAGCCGAGCGCCACTACATCGGCCTCCCCGAGCTCGTCTTCCCCGCACGTCCGCCGTCGATCGTCGCCGACTCCGGCTACCCCGCGCCCTCCCCGAGCTCGCTGCCACTCCCTACGGCTCCACTGTGAGCTCCTCTACCTCCTCCCCCTCTCCGCTAGCTCGCCCGCGCTCCGTAGCTGCTCCCCCACGCGCACCCGAACGTCGCGCCGCGGAGCTCGCCGCCGGCGGGTCTCCGGTGACCAAATGGTCACGGGGTCAAGCCCATTGCACTCCTCGCCGTTTGTAGATGCCCCCCAGCCCCTCCGCTTTCTCGTTAGCTCGCCGTAGATATGTTTCCGTCGGGCACCCGTAGCTCCTCGCCGCCGGCGAGCTCGTAGCGGTCGACTCCGGCCGTTCCAGCCCCTCCGACCACCGCCGTTGGACGCGCGACGTCGAGCCGCGTCGAACGCGCCCAGCCACGCCTCCGGAGACCCCCTATACGCGAAACCCGTACACCTCCCGAGCCGCGCCGCCGTGCGTCTGGTCGCCGGCGTTGCTCCGGCGCCGGCCACCGACATGGCACACCTGGGGCCACCCCCTGGGTCACTGCCAGTGGCCCCCACGGGTCCCAGTTGACTGGGTTGACCCAGTCAACTGCTGACTGGGCAGGCCCAGTCACTGACATGCGGGCCCCGCCGCAAAAATTAAAAAAAGAAAAGAAAAGAAAATGTTTTTATAAATAAAAATAATTAGTTTAATTAATCTCTCACTGACAGGTGGGCCCAGTAGTTAATTAACTAAAAACTAATTAGTTTAATCCTCTATTAACCCACTGTCTATGACAGGTGGGTCCCCCTTGTCAGTTTGACCAGTCAACCCGGGCTGTTGACCGCTGACGTCACTCCTACGTCATGCAGACGTCATATCCCTTTTTCTGTTAATTAAATAATTCCAGAAATTCAAATAAACTTTGAAAATTCATATCTTTTAAACCGTAGCTCGGATGAAAATGTTTTCTATATGAAAGTTGCTCAGAACGACGAGACGAATCCGGATACGCAGTCCGTTCGTCCACCACACCTCCCTAACCTATCGAACTAGCAACTTTCCCCCTCCGGTCCGACTGTCCGAAAACGCGAAACATCGGGAATACCTCCCGGATGTTCCCCCCCTTCACCGGTACTACCTACCGTCGCGTTAGGACACCCCTAGCACCGCTCATTGTCATGTCACGCATCATCATGCTTATGTTTGCATTGTATTTACTGTTTCTTCCCCCTCTTCTCTCCGGTAGACTACGAGACCGACACTGCTGCTGCCCAGTTCGACTACGGAGTCGACGACCCCTCCTACTTGCCAGAGCAACCAGGCAAGCCCCCCCTTGATCACCAGATATCGCCTACTCTCCTCTATACTGCTTGCACTAGAGTAGTGTAGCATGTTTCTGCTTTTCGATATCCTATCCTGATGCATAGCCTATCCTTGCTACTACTGTTGTTACCTTTACCTGCAATCCTACATGCTTAGTATAGGATGCTAGTTTTCCATCAGTGGCCCTACATTCTTGTCCGTCTGCTGTGCTATACTATCGGGCCGTGATCACCTGGGCGGTGATCGCGGGTATATACTTATATTTATTTACATGACACATGAGATGACTAAAGTCGGGTCGGCTCGTAGGAGTACCCGCAAGTGGATCTTTGTGGCGGAGCGACAGGGCAGGTTGAGACCGCCTAGGTGAGAGGTGGGCCTGGCCCTGGTCGGCGTTCGCGGATACTTAACACGCTTAACGAGATCTTGGTATTTGATCTGAGTCTGGCCATTTGGTCTATACGCACTAACCATCTACGTGGGAGTAGTTATGGGTATCCCGTCGTCGTGGTATCAGCCGAAGCTCTTTTGACGTCAGCGACTGAGTGGCGCGCGCCGGATTGGACTGGAACGCCACTAGGCTAGGTCTGCTTCCGGCCGCGTACGCAACGTGCAGGTGTGCATAGGGCGATGGGCCCAGACCCCTGCGCGCATAGGTTTAGACCGGCGTGCTGACCTCTCTGTTGAGCCGAGGTGGGGTTGCGACGTGTTGATCTTACGAGGCCGGGCATGACCCAGAAAAGTGTGTCCGGCCAAATGGGATCGAGCGTGTTGGGTTATGTGGTGCACCCCTGCAGGGAAGTTTATCTATTCGAATAGCCGTGTCCCTCGGTAAAAGGACGACCCGGAGTTGTACCTTGACCTTATGACAACTAGAACTGGATACTTGATAAAACACACCCTTCCAAGTGCCAGATATAACCCGGTGATCGCTCTCTAACAGGGCGACGAGGAGGGGATCGCCGGGTAGGATTATGCTATGCGATGCTACTTGGAGGACTTCAATCTACTCTCTTCTATATGCTGCAAGATGGAGATGTCCAGAAGCGTAGTCTTCGACAGGACTAGCTATCCCCCTCATATTCTGGCATTCAGCAGTTCAGTCCACTGATATGGCCCTTTACACATATACCCATGCATATGTAGTGTAGCTCCTTGCTTGCGAGTACTTTGGATGAGTACTCACGGTTGCTTTTCTCCCTCTTTTCCCCTTTCTATACCGGATTGTCGCAACCAGATGCTGGAATTCAGGAGCCAGACGCCACCGTCGACGACGACACCTACGACACTGGAGGTGCCTACTACTACGTGCAGGCCGCTGACGACGACCAGGAGTAGTTAGGAGGTCCCAGGCAGGAGGCCTTGCCTTTTCGATCGTTGCTACTTTTGTGCTAGCCTTCTTAAGGCAAACTTGTTTAAACTTATGTCTGTACTCAGATATTGTTGCTTCCGCTGACTCGTCTATGATCGAGCACTTGTATTCGAGCCCTCGAGGCCCCTGGCTTGTGTTATAATGCTTGTATGACTTATTTATGTTGTAGAGTTGTGTTGTGATATCTTCCCGTGAGTCCCTGATCGTGACCGTACACATTTGCGTGTATGATTAGTGTTCGGTCAATTCGGGGGCGTCACAAGTTGGTATCAGAGCCGACTGCCTGTAGGAACCCCCTTCCACACTCCTTGGCCGAAGTCGAGTCAAGACATTGCAAAACTTTTACTAACATGGCTGTGCGGCTTACGGGCCCACGTCGCCATTGGGTGGTACTAGGATCTTTTACTCCCCGACCTTTACTCTGGGACTCTGAGCTCTCTTCTATTCGGGTTAAACGAATTTACTAACTCTAACACTAGGATCCCGTGACCGCATTCACCCCAAAGATGGATAAGCCATAGTTGTTTCTTAGAATAGTATTTTGAACAATTCACACACTGTCATTTGACTCCTTTGAAACGTCTTTGCTTTCAGATGGAACCCACGAGGCAGGTCGTTCGCCACACGATGGCCATTGGTGCCTCGGGATCACCTGCGGTGCTAGCTGAGATGATGACCTATCTGGGTTATCGCTGGCACCCTGAGTACACCGTCTACGAGGAGTACCAGGACTTTAACCAGGAGCAGTACCGTGCCATCGTCCACCTCTACTCTCGGGAGTACGACTCCACTACTGTGCTGCACACCGCACATGGTGTTGGTGTGACCATCGATATGGCTGTCCACGATGCAACCTATGCTGCTCTGACACGTCTTCGTGGAGAGTATCGGGAGTTGGACACCTCCCCTTTCAGGCACATTGCTATCGCCTCTGATGTTGGTGCGGAGGGATACTATACTGCTGCCTACTCCACTGTCACCCGAGAGCCCTTCTACCATCAGCACCTGGTTCTGCATGCTGATGGGCTGGATCGAGCTAACCGAGCTCTTCGCCACGAGATGTACACCACCCGTCAGCACCTTTACCGTGCTCTGACGCTGCTGCACCCCTTTGTCCGGTCTGGACAGGTACCGCGTTCTGCGATCTACCCAGCCAGGACCGTGATGCCCCACGGTGTTGGTTGGCCAGAGGTGGGAGGCTACTCTCCCGCACTTGGTCCTCTTCTGCCACCTGAGCACCGGGCTCTACACCTGAGTATCCGCGGCCCCCAGTCTGCTGACGTGGAGGGCTATCCGTTACCTCACTACCAGCTGTCGGGCTACGATTACCTCCACAGTACCTCTTGGGACTGATGTAGTATTACTTAGTAGTATTAGTTGCATTCGCCGCGAGCCTGTGTGCCGCCTATGATGTTTTAGTCTATGTACTGAACTCTGTGTACTGAACTCTATGCATGACCGCTTTTGTAAGTTATGCCGACTACTATGTAATAGCTATCGTGCCCCTTTCATTATGCATGTTTCATCATGAATGATTCTTGTCATTGCAAATTTCTCGATGCTAAACTACCCCTGTTATATATTAGCAGAATGGTTAGACCAGGTGGTCGTGGTCGTGGTGGCGATGCCCCACCACCACCTGAGTACATGGCTGGTATGATCCAACAGTTTGAACTGAACCGCCAGTTCATGGAAAATATGATGGCTCAGTTTCCTCGCCCCAATATGAACCAACAGCCAGCTCAAGTGACTCTTCAAGATTTCATACGCCTCAACCCAACCATCTACCGCAGCTCAACTCAGCCTCTGGATGCTGATGACTGGCTTCGTGACATCACCTATGAGTTGGAGTCTGCTGATGTAGCCCCTGCTAGCTATGTCAATTTTGCTTCCTTCTTCTTGAAGGGACCCGCAGCCCAATGGTGGGACAGCCACAGGCGTACTCTGCCAGCTGGAACAATCATCACATGGCCAGACTTCCAAGCTGCTTTCCGTGCCCGCTTCATTCCTCAAGGAGTCATGGACCGGAAGAAGTGTGAGTTGCGCAACCTCACCCAAGGCAACAAAACTGTCGAAGCTTATCAGCGGGAGTTTCTGGACTTGTCCCGCTATGCTGAAGAAGACATTGCAACTGATGCACGCAGACAGGAGAAGTTCCGTGATGGCCTTCAAGCTGACATCAAGCTCGCACTTCTAGTGCATGACTTTGCTGATTTCGCCACCTTGGTGAACAAGGCCATCAATGTCGAAACTGGTCTGCAGGAATACCAGAGCTCTCACAGACGCAACCGTGACACGGGCTCATCTTCGGGCCCGCCCTCACAGAAGCGTAAGATATGGATCCCGAACAGCATGTACCGTCCAAATGCATCTGCCCCAAGGCAGACCTATGCTGCACCTCGTCTGCCTCCACCACCAACTAGGCAGTCAAGACTTCCGGCTCCACCATCCCAAGCTCCTATTCCCACTCCGAATAATGGCTTGTGCTTCAGGTGTGGTCAACCAGGACACCGTGCTAGAGAATGCAACCAGAACCAGAATCAACTGGCCCTTCCAGCAACTGGCCGTGGTAACAATCAGCCTCGCAACAACAATGCTAAGCCTTATGGTCGTGCTCAGGCCAACCACGTTGATCTCAACGAAGCTCAAGACCAGCCTGCTACTGTGATGGGTACACTCCTCGTAAATTCAGTACCAGCATCCGTTTTATTTGATACAGGTGCATCGCATTCATTCATGTCAGAAGATTTTGCATACAAGCACGACGTTAAATGCGAGGAGATGAACACCTCTGTATTGGTCAAAACCCCCGTGGGACAGTGTCAAACCTCCTTGGTTGGCATCGATGTCCCCGTGGAAATCGAAGGGCTGGAATTCTATGCCTCTCCCATTATCCTGAAGTCGTCTAACATCGACCTCATTTTGGGTATGGATTGGTTGAAAGCGCATACTGCTTCTATAGTTTGCGCCACTAAAACCATCCATCTGCTACACCCTTCAGATGAAATAGTTGCTTACCAAGCTAATCTGGTGCAAAATGCCGAGGCAAGGCTCTATGCATTGAATGCATTGAACGCTGCGCCACTCGAGGGCATTGAAAATATTCCCGTCGTGCGTGAATTCCTCGATGTCTTCCCTGAAGAACTTCCAGGGATTCCCCCTGCTAGAGCTGTCGAATTCATCATCGACTTGAAACCAGGCACCACTCCTATAGCCAAGCGACCCTACAAAATGCCGCCGCATGAACTCCTTGAGCTTAAGGAGGAAATCGACAAGTCTCTTCGCAAAGGATTCATTCGTCCAAGTTGCTCTCCTTGGGGAGCACCTTCTCTCTTTGTCAAGAAGAAGGATGGGACTAACCGATTGGTTCAAGACTACCGTCCTATAAACCAAGCTACCATTCAGAATAAATACCCTCTTCCTCGGATCAATGATCTGTATGATCAACTGGCGGGTTCGTCAGTGTTCTCTAAGCTCGACTTGAGGTTGGGCTACCACCAGATCCGTGTTCGTGAAGAGGATATCCCAAAGACCGCCTTCGTGACTCGCTATGGTTCATACGAGTACACCGTCATGTCTTTCGGTTTAACCAATGCTCCAGCCACCTTCTCTCGTCTGATGAACTATATATTCATGGATTACCTCGACAAGTTCGTCGTGGTTTATCTGGATGATATCCTGGTATTTTCCAAGAACGAAGAAGAACATGCTGAACATCTTCGTCTTGTGCTGGAAAAGCTACGAGAACATCAACTTTATGCCAAGTTCTCCAAATGTGAATTCTGGCTACCCGAAGTAACCTATCTGGGGCATGTCATCTCTAAGGATGGTATTGCCGTCAACCCCGAGCGAGTTCAGGCTATTCTTGATTGGACTCCTCCCAAGAACGTTAAGCAAGTCAGAAGTTTTCTCGGTCTCGCCAGCTATTGCCGTCGATTCGTCGAGAACTTCTCTAAGATCGCCAGGCCTCTGACTAACCTGTTGCATAAGGGTGTCAAGTTCCAATGGACAGACAAATGTCAGGAAAGTTTCCAAGCACTCAAAGACAAGTTGACTTCTGCCCCAGTTCTAGCTCCACCTGATACTAAGAAGGACTTTGTCATCTACTGCGACGCTTCCCGTCAAGGATTAGGCTGTGTCCTAATGCAAGACCGCAGAGTGATTGCTTATGCCTCTCGACAATTGCGCCCTCACGAAGAGAACTACCCAGTTCACGACCTCGAACTTGCTGCTATCATTCATGCGCTGAAGCAGTGGCGGCATTACCTTCTCGGTAATCGTTGCGAGATCTTCACTGACCACCAAAGTCTGAAGTATCTGTTTACTCAGCCAGATCTGAACCTCCGTCAACAGAGATGGATGGAGCTCGTTGTAGACTTTGACTTGGGTATTTCCTATACGGCAGGCAAGGCTAATGTAATGGCTGATGCCTTGAGCCGCAAGTCTTACTGCAACCACCAACAGGTTCATAAAGTTCAGCCCTCACTTGTTGAAGAATTCAGGAAGCTGAACCTCCATATTGTTCCTCCGGGTGCACTCGCTCCCCCTCCTAAGGAGTTCCGCAAGATGAACCTCCGTGTTGTTCCCCAGGGTTCCCTCAATACCCTGGTCGTCGAACCAGATCTCCTGGACTCCATCAAGAGAATACAGGGGTATGACTCTGAAGCCCACAAGATTAAGCGCTACCTCGCAGAAGGAAAGCCCTCATTCTTCACCATTTCTGAAGATGGCGCCCTATACTTCAAGGGCCGCCTAGTGGTGCCATGTGCAGAGAAAAACCTGGATATGACACAGGAAGTTATGAAAGAAGCTCATGATACGCCTCTGTGTATCCATCCTGGTAGTACAAAGATGTATCAAGATATCCGTCAGAGATTCTGGTGGACTAATATGAAGCAAGACATTGCTCGTTATGTTGCTGAGTGTGACGTTTGCCGTCGTATCAAAGCAGAACATCAAAGGCCCGCTGGAACACTGCAACCTATCTCTATTCCTGAATGGAAATGGGACCATGTTGAGATGGACTTCGTCACTGGATTTCCCAAATCGCAGAAAGGTAATGATGCTATTCTTGTCGTCATTGACCGGCTTTCCAAAGTTGCACATTTCCTGGCAGTCAAAGAAACGATCACTGCTAGCCAGTTGGCAACGCTCTATATGTCCAGGATTGTTTCACTCCACGGCATTTCATTGGTTATCAGTTCAGACCGTGGTAGCTTATTCACTTCAAGATTCTGGGCAAGTTTCCAAGAAGCTATGGGCACTCATCTGTCATTCAGTACTGCGTTTCATCCTCAATCGCAAGGACAAGTTGAACGCGTCAATCAAGTTCTCGAAGACATGCTCCGAGCTTGCGTTATTTCCTTCGGCAAGAAATGGGAGGAATCTCTCCCGTATGCTGAGTTCTCCTATAATAATAGCTATCAGGCTAGTCTGAAGATGGCCCCCTTCGAGGTGTTATATGGACGAAAGTGCCGAACCCCTCTGAACTGGTCAGAAACTGGGGAACGTCCACTCTTCGGTCCGGATATTATCCAAGATGCCGAAGAACAAGTCCGCATTATTCGCGAGAATCTCAAGACTGCTCAGTCACGTCAGAAGAGTCAGTATGACCGTCATCATAAAGACATGGTCTATCAACCTGGCGAAAAGGCTTATCTTCGAGTCACACCTATGAAGGGTGCTCACCGCTTCGGGATCAAGGGCAAACTAGCTCCTCGCTATATTGGCCCATTCACTATTCTCGAAAGGCGTGGAAAAGTGGCATACCAACTGGAACTACCGCCGAACCTTTCTCAGGTTCAGGATGTGTTCCATGTGTCACAGCTCCGCCGTTGCTTCAAGGATCCAATCCGAGCGGTGGATCACGAAGTGCTCGAATTGGAGCAAGACCTCTCCTATAAGGAGCATCCGGTCCGCATTCTCGACCAAGCTGAACGCCGCACACGTCAGAAGGTGATCAAGTTTCTCAAAGTCCAGTGGTCGCACCATTCTGAAGATGAGGCCACTTGGGAACGAGAGGATCGTCTGCGCGAAGAATACCCCGCACTGTTTCCTTCTACCTCCTAAATCTCGGGACGAGATTTCTTGTAGTGGAGGAGATTTGTAACACCCTGAGAATCATGCTACAGTAACCCCCTGTGATTAAGCTAATCATATTGCTAAACAGGGCTAGATCACATTTGAACCACACCCTTGTCAAACTCCTAGTTCAAACTTCAATTAAATTTAAAAGTGGAAAATAAAAGTTTTCAAAAATTCAAACAAAAATGTTCAGTGGGTTCTAAATAATACACTGGTAATTATGGTGGAGAAATCACATTTTTATAAAATGTCCAAATACTTATAAAATGAAATAAAACAAAAAAGGAAATAAACAAATAAGAGAAAACAGAAAACAAAACAGTCAAAAGAAAAAAAGGGAGCAGGCCTTCCCCCCCCCCCACTGACCCCCGGCCCAAAACCCCCGAACCCCCCCCCCCGGCCCAAGCTGGGCCGCCACCCGCGCCCCGCGCCCCGGCCCAGCCCACCTCCCCCCGCGTCCCCTTCCTGTTCCCCCGACCGGGGACGGAACAGTGGCCGTCCCCGTCGCACCCCCTCGCCGGCGACGGGGAGGATAAGGGCGCCAGCTCCCCTGCCTCCTCGGGCCTCTCTCCCACTCGCCCCCGCTCTCCCTCGGCCTCTGCGCCTCCTCCCCCGCCAGATCCCCCTCCCTCTCCCCTCCGTTCCCCTCTGCCCGAGAGCGCTCGCCGCCGTTCACCGTAGTTCCCGCGGCCACCGTGCCCAGATCGCCCCGACGACGTGCCCGAGCGACTCCCCGCCGTCGACTACGCCGACTGCGCCATCGGGAACGAGCCGAGCGCCACTGCATCGGCCTCCCCGAGCTCGTCTTCCCCGCACGTCCGCCGTCGATCGTCGCCGACTCCGGCTACCCCGCGCCCTCCCCGAGCTCGCTGCCACTCCCTACGGCTCCACTGTGAGCTCCTCTACCTCCTCCCCCTCTCCGCTAGCTCGCCCGCGCTCCGTAGCTGCTCCCCCACGCGCGCCCGAACGTCGCGCCGCGGAGCTCGCCGCCGGCGGGTCTCCGGTGACCAAATGGTCACGGGGTCAAGCCCATTGCACTCCTCGCCGTTTGTAGATGCCCCCCAGCCCCTCCGCTTTCTCGTTAGCTCGCCGTAGATATGTTTCCGTCGGGCACCCGTAGCTCCTCGCCGCCGGCGAGCTCGTAGCGGTCGACTCCGGCCGTTCCAGCCCCTCCGACCACCGCCGTTGGACGCGCGACGTCGAGCCGCGTCGAACGCGCCCAGCCACGCCTCCGGAGACCCCCTGTACGCGAAACCCGTACCCCTCCCGAGCCGCGCCGCCGTGCGTCTGGTCGCCGGCGTTGCTCCGGCGCCGGCCGCCGACGTGGCACACCTGGGGCCACCCCTTGGGTCACTGCCAGTGGCCCCCACGGGCCCCAGTTGACTGGGTTGACCCAGTCAACTGCTGACTGGGCAGGCCCAGTCACTGACATGCGGGCCCCGCCGCAAAAATTAAAAAAAGAAAAGAAAAGAAAATGTTTTTATAAATAAAAATAATTAGTTTAATTAATCTCTCACTGACAGGTGGGCCCAGTAGTTAATTAACTAAAAACTAATTAGTTTAATCCTCTGTTAACCCACTGTCTATGACAGGTGGGTCCCCCTTGTCAGTTTGACCAGTCAACCCGGGCTGTTGACCGCTGACGTCACTCCTACGTCATGCTGACGTCATATCCCTTTTTCTGTTAATTAAATAATTCCAGAAATTCAAATAAACTTTGAAAATTCATATCTTTTAAACCGTAGCTCGGATGAAAATGTTTTCTATATGAAAGTTGCTCAGAACGACGAGACGAATCCGGATACGCAGTCCGTTCGTCCACCACACCTCCCTAACCTATCGAACTAGCAACTTTCCCCCTCCGGTCCGACTGTCCGAAAACGCGAAACATCGGGAATACCTCCCGGATGTTCCCCCCCTTCACCGGTACTACCTACCGTCGCGTTAGGACACCCCTAGCACCGCTCATTGTCATGTCACGCATCGTCATGCTTATGTTTGCATTGTATTTACTGTTTCTTCCCCCTCTTCTCTCCGGTAGACTACGAGACCGACACTGCTGCTGCCCAGTTCGACTACGGAGTCGACGACCCCTCCTACTTGCCAGAGCAACCAGGCAAGCCCCCCCTTGATCACCAGATATCGCCTACTCTCCTCTATACTGCTTGCATTAGAGTAGTGTAGCATGTTACTGCTTTTCGATATCCTATCCTGATGCATAGCCTATCCTTGCTACTACTGTTGTTACCTTTACCTGCAATCCTACATGCTTAGTATAGGATGCTAGTTTTCCATCAGTGGCCCTACATTCTTGTCCGTCTGCTGTGCTATACTATCGGGCCGTGATCACCTGGGCGGTGATCGCGGGTATATACTTATATTTATTTACATGACACATGAGATGACTAAAGTCGGGTCGGCTCGTAGGAGTACCCGCAAGTGGATCTTTGTGGCGGAGCGACAGGGTAGGTTGAGACCGCCTAGGTGAGAGGTGGGCCTGGCCCTGGTCGGCGTTCGCGGATACTTAACACGCTTAACGAGATCTTGGTATTTGATCTGAGTCTGGCCATTTGGTCTATACGCACTAACCATCTACGTGGGAGTAGTTATGGGTATCCCGGCGTCGTGGTATCAGCCGAAGCTCTTTTGACGTCAGCGACTGAGTGGCGCGCGCCGGATTGGACTGGAACGCCACTAGGCTAGGTCTGCTTCCGGCCGCGTACGCAACATGCAAGTGTGCATAGGGCGATGGGCCCAGACCCCTGCGCGCATAGGTTTAGACCGGTGTGCTGACCTCTCTGTTGAGCCGAGGTGGGGCTGCGACGTGTTGATCTTACGAGGCCGGGCATGACCCAGAAAAGTGTGTCCGGCCAAATGGGATCGAGCGTGTTGGGTTATGTGGTGCACCCCTGCAGGGAAGTTTATCTATTCGAATAGCCGTGTCCCTCGGTAAAAGGACGACCCGGAGTTGTACCTTGACCTTATGACAACTAGAACTGGATACTTGATAAAACACACCCTTCCAAGTGCCAGATATAACCCGGTGATCGCTCTCTAACAGGGCGACGAGGAGGGGATCGCCGGGTAGGATTATGCTATGCGATGCTACTTGGAGGACTTCAATCTACTCTCTTCTATATGCTGCAAGATGGAGATGTCCAGAAGCGTAGTCTTCGACAGGACTAGCTATCCCCCTCATATTCTGGCATTCAGCAGTTCAGTCCACTGATATGGCCCTTTACACATATACCCATGCATATGTAGTGTAGCTCCTTGCTTGAGAGTACTTTGGATGAGTACTCACGGTTGCTTTTCTCCCTCTTTTCCCCTTTCTATACCGGATTGTCGCAACCAGATGCTGGAATTCAGGAGCCAGACGCCACCGTCGACGACGACACCTACGACACTGGAGGTGCCTACTACTACGTGCAGGCCGCTGACGACGACCAGGAGTAGTTAGGAGGTCCCAGGCAGGAGGCCTTGCCTTTTCGATCGTTGCTACTTTTGTGCTAGCCTTCTTAAGGCAAACTTGTTTAAACTTATGTCTGTACTCAGATATTGTTGCTTCCGCTGACTCGTCTATGATCGAGCACTTGTATTCGAGCCCTCGAGGCCCCTGGCTTGTGTTATAATGCTTGTATGACTTATTTATGTTGTAGAGTTGTGTTGTGATATCTTCCCGTGAGTCCCTGATCGTGACCGTACACATTTGCGTGTATGATTAGTGTACGGTCAATTCGGGGGCGTCACACCGTAACCCTCTTAACTTTCTTGCACATGCTATGTGGATGAAATGATGATACCATGCCAACTTTCAACCTTTTCAGAGTTCATTTGAAATGCTTTTCAATTTTATGGTCTTATAGCTCAAAATAATTAGTGAATGCATGAAAAATAACAAATGAAGTCAGAAAGGATTGAAAAATGATGATGTGGCTTTGAATGGTGCATTTTTAACACACAAAAAGTCAGGAGTTCAAATAAGTTTAAAAAAATGAAATCCCTTTGTAACAGACGAGTTTCCGTATGAAATCCTGATACTTTGAAAGAGATTGTCCATTTTGTACACGAAGTGCATCCAGTTTTTGCCGTAACCCTCTTAACTTTCTTGCACATGCTATGTGGATGAAATGATGATACCATGCCAACTTTCAACCTTTTCAGAGTTCATTTGAAATGCTTTTCAATTTTATGGTCTTGTAGCTCAAAATAATTAGTAGATGCATGAAAAATAACAAATGAAGTCAGAAAGGATTGAAAAATGATGATGTGGCTTTGAATGGTGCATTTTGAACACACAAAAAGTCAGGAGTTCAAATAAGTTTAAAAAAATGAAATCCCTTTGTAACAGACGAGTTTCCGTATGAAATCCTGATACTTTGAAAGAGATTGTCCGTTTTGTACACGAAGTGCATCCAGTTTTTGCCGTAACCCTCTTAACTTTCTTGCACATGCTATGTGGATGAAATGATGATACCATGCCAACTTTCAACCTTTTCAGAGTTCATTTGAAATGCTTTTCAATTTTATGGTCTTATAGCTCAAAATAATTAGTGAATGCATGAAAAATAACAAATGAAGTCAGAAAGGATTGAAAAATGATGATGTGGCTTTGAATGGTGCATTTTGAACACACAAAAAGTCAGGAGTTCAAATAAGTTTAAAAAAATGAAATCCCTTTGTAACAGACGAGTTTCCGTATGAAATCCTGATACTTTGAAAGAGATTGTCCGTTTTGTACACGAAGTGCATCCAGTTTTTGCCGTAACCCTCTTAACTTTCTTGCACATGCTATGTGGATGAAATGATAATACCATGCCAACTTTCAACCTTTTCAGAGTTCATTTGAAATGCTTTTCAATTTTATGGTCTTATAGCTCAAAATAATTAGTAAATGCATGAAAAATAACAAATGAAGTCAGAAAGGATTGAAAAATGATGATGTGGCTTTGAATGGTGCATTTTGAACACACAAAAAGTCAGGAGTTCAAATAAGTTTAAAAAAATGAAATCCCTTTTTAACAGACGAGTTTCCGTATGAAATCCTGATACTTTGAAAGAGATTGTCCGTTTTGTACACGAAGTGCATCCAGTTTTTGCCGTAACCCTCTTAACTTTCTTGCACATGCTATGTGGATGAAATGATAATACCATGCCAACTTTCAAACTTTTCAGAGTTCATTTGAAATGCTTTTCAATTTTATGGTCTTAGAGCTCAAAATAATTAGTAAATGCATGAAAATTAACAAATGAAGTCAGAAAGGATTGAAAAATGATGATGTGGCTTTGAATGGTGCATTTTGAACACACTAAAAGTCAGGAGTTCAAATAAGTTTAAAAAAATGAAATCCCTTTTTAAAAGACGAGTTTCCGTATGAAATCCTGATACTTTGAAAGAGATTGTCCGTTTTGTACACGAAGTGCATCCAGTTTTTGCCGTAACCCTCTTAACTTTCTTGCACATGCTATGTGGATGAAATGATGATACCATGCCAACTTTCAACCTTTTCAGAGTTCATTTGAAATGCTTTTCAATTTTATGGTCTTATAGCTCAATATAATTAGTAAATGCATGAAAAATAACAAATGAAGTCAGAAAGGATTGAAAAATTATGATGTGGCTTTGAATGGTGCATTTTGAACACACAAAAATTCAGGAGTTCAAATAAGTTTAAAAAAATGAAATCCCTATTTAACAGACGAGTTTCCGTATGAAATCCTGATACTTTGAAAGAGATTGTCCGTTTTGTACACAAAGTGCATCCTGTTTTTGCCGTAACCCTCTTAACTTTCTTGCACATGCTATGTGGATGAAATGATGATACCATGCCAACTATCAACCATTTCAGAGTTCATTTGAAATGCTTTTCAATTTTATGGTCTTATAGCTCAAAATAATTAGTAAATGCATGAAAAATAACAAATGAAGTCAGAAAGGATTGAAAAATGATGATGTGGCTTTGAATGTTGCATTTTGAACACACAAAAACTCAGGAGTTCAAATAAGTTTTAAAAAATCAAATCCCTTTGTAACAGACGAGTTTCCCTATGAAATCCTGATACTTTGAAAAAGATCGTCCGTTTTGTACACGAAGTGCATGCAGTTTTTGTCGTAACCCTCTCAACTTTCTTGCACATGCTATGTGGATTAAATGATGATACCATGCCAACTATCAACCTTTTCAGAGTTCATTTGAAATGCTTTTCAATTTTATGGTCTTATAGCTCAAAATAATTAGTAAATGCATGAAAAATAACAAATGAAGTCAGAAAGGATTGAAAAATGATGATGTGGCTTTGAATGGTGCATTTTGAACACACAAAAAGTCAGGAGTTCAAATAAGTTTTAAAAAATGAAATCCCTTTGTAACAGACGAGTTTCCGTATTAAATCCTGATACTTTGAAAGAGATTGTCCGTTTTGTACACGAAGTGCATCCAGTTTTTGCCGTAACCCTCTTAACTTTCTTGCACATGCTATGTGGATGAAATGATAATACCATGCCAACTTTCAACCTTTTCAGAGTTCATTTGAAATGCTTTTCAATTTTATGGTCTTATAGCTCAAAATAATTAGTGAATGCATGAAAAATAACAAATGAAGTCAGAAAGGATTGAAAAATGATGATGTGGCTTTGAATGGTGCATTTTGAACACACAAAAAGTCAGGAGTTCAAATAAGTTCTAAAAAATGAAATCCCTTTGTAACAGACGAGTTTCCGTATGAAATCCTGATACTTTGAAAGAGATTGTCCGTTTTGTACACGAAGTGCATCCAGTTTTTGCCGTCACCCTCTTAACTTTCTTGCACATGCTATGTGGATGAAATGATGATACCATGCCAACTTTCAACCTTTTCAGAGTTCATTTGAAATGCTTTTCAATTTTATGGTCTTATAGCTCAAAATAATTAGTAAATGCATGAAAAATAACAAATGAAGTCAGAAAGGATTGAAAAATGATGATGTGGCTTTGAATGGTGCATTTTGAACACACAAAAAGTCAGGAGTTCAAATAAGTTTTAAAAAATGAAATCCCTTTTTAACAGACGAGTTTCCGTATGAAATCCTGATACTTTGAAAGAGATTGTCCGTTTTGTACACGAAGTGCATCCAGTTTTTGCCGTAACCCTCTTAACTTTCTTGCACATGCTATGTGGATGAAATGATGATACCATGCCAACTTTCAACCTTTTCAGAGTTCATTTGAAATGCTTTTCAATTTTATGGTCTTATAGCTCAAAATAATTAGTGAATGCATGAAAAATAACAAATGAAGTCAGAAAGGATTGAAAAATGATGATGTGGCTTTGAATGGTGCATTTTGAACACACAAAAAGTCAGGAGTTCAAATAAGTTTAAAAAAATGAAATCCCTTTGTAACAGACGAGTTTCCGTATGAAATCCTGATACTTTGAAAGAGATTGTCCGTTTTGTACACGAAGTGCATCCAGTTTTTGCCGTAACCCTCTTAACTTTCTTGCACATGCTATGTGGATGAAATGATAATACCATGCCAACTTTCAACCTTTTCAGAGTTCATTTGAAATGCTTTTCAATTTTATGGTCTTATAGCTCAAAATAATTAGTAAATGCATGAAAAATAACAAATGAAGTCAGAAAGGATTGAAAAATGATGATGTGGCTTTGAATGGTGCATTTTGAACACACAAAAAGTCAGGAGTTCAAATAAGTTTAAAAAAATGAAATCCCTTTTTAACAGACGAGTTTCCGTATGAAATCCTGATACTTTGAAAGAGATTGTCCGTTTTGTACACGAAGTGCATCCAGTTTTTGCCGTAACCCTCTTAACTTTCTTGCACATGCTATGTGGATGAAATGATAATACCATGCCAACTTTCAACCTTTTCAGAGTTCATTTGAAATGCTTTTCAATTTTATGGTCTTAGAGCTCAAAATAATTAGTAAATGCATGAAAATTAACAAATGAAGTCAGAAAGGATTGAAAAATGATGATGTGGCTTTGAATGGTGCATTTTGAACACACTAAAAGTCAGGAGTTCAAATAAGTTTAAAAAAATGAAATCCCTTTTTAAAAGACGAGTTTCCGTATGAAATCCTGATACTTTGAAAGAGATTGTCCGTTTTGTACACGAAGTGCATCCAGTTTTTGCCGTAACCCTCTTAACTTTCTTGCACATGCTATGTGGATGAAATGATGATACCATGCCAACTTTCAACCTTTTCAGAGTTCATTTGAAATGCTTTTCAATTTTATGGTCTTATAGCTTAATATAATTAGTAAATGCATGAAAAATAACAAATGAAGTCAGAAAGGATTGAAAAATTATGATGTGGCTTTGAATGGTGCATTTTGAACACACAAAAATTCAGGAGTTCAAATAAGTTTAAAAAAATGAAATCCCTATTTAACAGACGAGTTTCCGTATGAAATCCTGATACTTTGAAAGAGATTGTCCGTTTTGTACACAAAGTGCATCCTGTTTTTGCCGTAACCTTCTTAACTTTCTTGCACATGCTATGTGGATGAAATGATGATACCATGCCAACTATCAACCATTTCAGAGTTCATTTGAAATGCTTTTCAATTTTATGGTCTTATAGCTCAAAATAATTAGTAAATGCATGAAAAATAACAAATGAAGTCAGAAAGGATTGAAAAATGATGATGTGGCTTTGAATGTTGCATTTTGAACACACAAAAAGTCAGGAGTTCAAATAAGTTTTAAAAAATCAAATCCCTTTGTAACAGACGAGTTTCCCTATGAAATCCTGATACTTTGAAAAAGATCGTCCGTTTTGTACACGAAGTGCATGCAGTTTTTGTCGTAACCCTCTCAACTTTCTTGCACATGCTATGTGGATTAAATGATGATACCATGCCAACTATCAACCTTTTCAGAGTTCATTTGAAATGCTTTTCAATTTTATGGTCTTATAGCTCAAAATAATTAGTAAATGCATGAAAAATAACAAATGAAGTCAGAAAGGATTGAAAAATGATGATGTGGCTTTGAATGGTGCATTTTGAACACACAAAAAGTCAGGAGTTCAAATAAGTTTTAAAAAATGAAATCCCTTTGTAACAGACGAGTTTCCGTATTAAATCCTGATACTTTGAAAGAGATTGTCCATTTTGTACACGAAGTGCATCCAGTTTTTGCCGTAACCCTCTTAACTTTCTTGCACATGCTATGTGGATGAAATGATAATACCATGCCAACTTTCAACCTTTTCAGAGTTCATTTGAAATGCTTTTCAATTTTATGGTCTTATAGCTCAAAATAATTAGTGAATGCATGAAAAATAACAAATGAAGTCAGAAAGGATTGAAAAATGATGATGTGGCTTTGAATGGTGCATTTTGAACACACAAAAAGTCAGGAGTTCAAATAAGTTCTAAAAAATGAAATCCCTTTGTAACAGACGAGTTTCCGTATGAAATCCTGATACTTTGAAAGAGATTGTCCGTTTTGTACACGAAGTGCATCCAGTTTTTGCCGTCACCCTATTAACTTTCTTGCACATGCTATGTGGATGAAATGATGATACCATGCCAACTTTCAACCTTTTCAGAGTTCATTTGAAATGCTTTTCAATTTTATGGTCTTATAGCTCAAAATAATTAGTAAATGCATGAAAAATAACAAATGAAGTCAGAAAGGATTGAAAAATGATGATGTGGCTTTGAATGGTGCATTTTGAACACACAAAAAGTCAGGAGTTCAAATAAGTTTTAAAAAATGAAATCCCTTTTTAACAGACGAGTTTCCGTATGAAATCCTGATACTTTGAAAGAGATTGTCCGTTTTGTACACGAAGTGCATCCAGTTTTTGCCGTAACCCTCTTAACTTTCTTGCACATGCTATGTGGATGAAATGATGATACCATGCCAACTTTCAACCTTTTCAGAGTTCATTTGAAATGCTTTTCAATTTTATGGTCTTATAGCTCAAAATAATTAGTAAATGCATGAAAAATAACAAATGAAGTCAGAAAGGATTGAAAAATGATGATGTGGCTTTGAATGGTGCATTTTGAACACACAAAAAGTCAGGAGTTCAAATAAGTTTTAAAAAATGAAATCCCTTTGTAACAGACGAGTTTCTGTATGAAATCCTGATACTTTGAAAGAGATTGTCCGTTTTGTACACGAAGTGCATCCAGTTTTTGCCGTAACCCTCTTAACTTTCTTGCACATGCTACGTGGATGAAATGATGATACCATGCCAACTTTCAACCTTTTCAGAGTTCATTTGAAATGCTTTTCAATTTTATGGTCTTATAGCTCAAAATAATTAGTAAATGCATGAAAAATAACAAATGAAGTCAGAAAGGATTGAAAAATGATGATGTGGCATTGAATGGTGCATTTTGAACACACAAAAAGTCAGGAGTTCAAATAAGTTTAAAAAAATGAAATCCCTTTGTAACAGACGAGTTTCCGTATGAAATCCTGATACTTTGAAAGAGATTGTCCGTTTTGTACACGAAGTGCATCCAGTTTTTGCCGTAACCCTCTTAACTTTCTTGCACATGCTATGTGGCTGAAATGATGATACCATGCCAACTTTCAACCTTTTCAGAGTTCATTTGAAATGCTTTTCAATTTTATGGTCTTATAGCTCAAAATAATTAGTGAATGCATGAAAAATAACAAATGAAGTCAGAAAGGATTGAAAAATGATGATGTGGCTTTGAATGGTGCATTTTGAACACACAAAAAGTCAGGAGTTCAAATAAGTTTTAAAAAATGAAATCCCTTTGTAACAGACGAGTTTCCGTATGAAATCCTTATACTTTGAAAGAGATTGTCCATTTTGTACACGAAGTGCATCCAGTTTTTGCCGTAACCCTCTTAACTTTCTTGCACATGCTATGTGGATGAAATGATGATACCATGCCAACTTTCAACCTTTTCAGAGTTCATTTGAAATGCTTTTCAATTTTATGGTCTTATAGCTCAAAATAATTAGTAAATGCATGAAAAATAACAAATGAAGTCAGAAAGGATTGAAAAATGATGATGTGGCTTTGAATGGTGCATTTTGAACACACAAAAAGTCAGGAGTTCAAATAAGTTTAAAAAAATGAAATCCCTTTGTAACAGACGAGTTTCCCTATGAAATCCTGATACTTTGAAAAAGATCGTCCGTTTTGTACACGAAGTGCATCCAGTTTTTGTCGTAACCCTCTCAACTTTCATGCACATTCTATGTGGATTAAATGATGATACCATGCCAACTATCAACCATTTCAGAGTTCATTTGAAATGCTTTTCAATTTTCTGGTCTTATAGCTCAAAATAATTAGTAAATGCATGAAAAATAACAAATGAAGTCAGAAAGGATTGAAAAATGATGATGTGGCTTTGAATGTTGCATTTTGAACACACAAAAAGTTAGGAGTTCAAATAAGTTTTAAAAAATCAAATCCCTTTGTAACAGACGAGTTTCCCGATGAAATCCTGATACTTTGAAAAAGATCGTCCGTCTTGTACACGAAGTGCATGCAGTTTTTGTCGTAACCCTCTCAACTTTCTTGCACATGCTATGTGGATTAAATGATGATACCATGCCAACTATCAACCTTTTCAGAGTTCATTTGAAATGCTTTTCAATTTTATGGTCTTATAGCTCAAAATAATTAGTAAATGCATGAAAATTAACAAATGAAGTCAGAAAGGATTGAAAAATGACGATGTGGCTTTGAATGGTGAATTTTGAACACACAAAAAGTTAGGAGTTCAAATAAGTTTAAAAAAATGAAATCCCTTTGTAATAGACGAGTTTCCGTATGAAATCCTGATACTTTGAAAGAGATTGTCCGTTTTGTACACGAAGTGCATCCAGTTTTTGCCGTAACCCTCTTAACTTTCTTGCACAAGCTATGTGGATGAAATGATGATAGCATGCCAACTTTCAACCTTTTCAGAGTTCATTTGAAATGCTTTTCAATTTTATGGTCTTATAGCTCAAAATAATTAGTAAATGCATGAAAAATAACAAATGAAGTCAGAAAGGATTGAAAAATGATGATGTGGCTTTGAATGGTGCATTTTGAACACACAAAAAGTCAGGAGTTCAAATAAGTTTAAAAAAATGAAATCCCTTTGTAACAGACGAGTTTCCGTATGAAATCCTGATACTTTGAAAGAGATTGTCCGTTTTGTACACGAAGTGCATCCAGTTTTTGCCGTAACCCTCTTAACTTTCTTGCACAAGCTATGTGGATGAAATGATGATAGCATGCCAACTTTCAACCTTTTCAGAGTTCATTTGAAATGCTTTTCAATTTTATGGTCTTATAGCTCAAAATAATTAGTAAATGCATGAAAAAATAACAAATAAGTCAGAAAGGATTGAAAAATGATGATGTGGCTTTGAATGTTGCTTTTGAACACACAAAAAGTCAGGAGTTCAAATAAGTTTTAAAAAATCAAATCCCTTTGTAACAGACGAGTTTCCCGATGAAATCCTGATACTTGAAAAAGATCGTCCGTCTTGTACACGAAGTGGCATGCAGTTTTTGTCGTAACCTCTCAACTTTCTTGCACATGCTATGTGGATTAAATGATGATACCATGCCAACTATCAACCTTTTCAGAGTTCATTTGAAATGCTTTTTCAATTTTATGGTCTTATAGCTCAAAATAATTAGTAAATGCATGAAAATTAACAAATGAAGTCAGAAAGGATTGAAAAATGACGATGTGGCTTTGAATGGTGAATTTGAACCACAAAAAGTCAAGAGTTCAAATAAGTTTAAAAAATGAAATCCCTTTGTAATAGACGAGTTTCCGTATGAAATCCTGATACTTTGAAAGAGATTGTCCGTTTTGTACACGAAGTGCATCCAGTTTTTGCCGTAACCCTCTTAACTTTCTTGCACAAGCTATGTGGATGAAATGATGATAGCATGCCAACTTTCAACCTTTTCAGAGTTCATTTGAAATGCTTTTCAATTTTATGGTCTTATAGCTCAAAATAATTAGTAAATGCATGAAAAATAACAAATGAAGTCAGAAAGGATTGAAAAATGATGATGTGGCTTTGAATGTTGCATTTTGAACACACAAAAGTCAGGAGTTCAAATAAGTTTTAAAAAATCAAATCCCTTTGTAACAGACGAGTTTCCCGATGAAATCCTGATACTTTGAAAAGATCGTCCGTCTTGTACACGAAGTGCATGCAGTTTTTGTCGTAACCCTCTCAACTTTCTTGCACATGCTATGTGGATTAAATGATGATACCATGCCAACTATCAACCTTTTCAGAGTTCATTTGAAATGCTTTTCAATTTTATGGTCTTATAGCTCAAAATAATTAGTAAATGCATGAAAATTAACAAATGAAGTCAGAAAGGATTGAAAATGACGATGTGGCTTTGAATGGTGAATTTTGAACACACAAAAAGTTAGGAGTTCAAATAAGTTTAAAAAAATGAAATCCCTTTGTAATAGACGAGTTTCCGTATGAAATCCTGATACTTTGAAAGAGATTGTCCGTTTTGTACACGAAGTGCATCCAGTTTTTGCCGTAACCCTCTTAACTTTCTTGCACAAGCTATGTGGATGAAATGATGATAGCATGCCAACTTTCAACCTTTTCAGAGTTCATTTGAAATGCTTTTCAATTTTATGGTCTTATAGCTCAAAATAATTAGTAAATGCATGAAAAATAACAAATGAAGTCAGAAAGGATTGAAAAATGATGATGTGGCTTTGAATGGTGCATTTTGAACACACAAAAAGTCAGGAGTTCAAATAAGTTTAAAAAATGAAATCCCTTTGTAACAGACGAGTTTCCGTATGAAATCCTGATACTTTGAAAGAGATTGTCCGTTTTGTACACGAAGTGCATCCAGTTTTTGCGTAACCCTCTTAACCTTTCTTGCACAAGCTATGTGGATGAAATGATGATAGCATGCCAACTTTCAACCTTTTCAGAGTTCATTTGAAATGCTTTTCAATTTTATGGTCTTATAGCTCAAAATAATTAGTAAATGCATGAAAAATAACAAATGAAGTCAGAAAGGATTGAAAAATGATGATGTGGCTTTGAATGTTGCATTTGAACACACAAAAAGTCAGGAGTTCAAATAAGTTTTAAAAATCAAATCCCTTTGTAACAGACGAGTTTCCCTATGAAATCCTGATACTTTGAAAAAGATCGTCCGTCTTGTACACGAAGTGCATGCAGTTTTTGTCGTAACCCTCTCAACTTTCTTGCATATGCTATGTGGATTAATGATGATACCATTGCCAACTATCAACCTTTTCAGAGTTCATTTGAAATGCTTTTCAATTTTATGGTCTTATAGCTCAAAATAATTAGTAAATGCATGAAAATTAACAAATGAAGTCAGAAAAGGATTGAAAAATGACGATGTGGCTTTGAATGGTGAATTT
>NW_027332704.1:0-93935 GCF_002575655.3 Aegilops tauschii subsp. strangulata
CAAGTTTCATGAATTCCAGATGAGTTTTGGATTTACTAGAATTTAAAAACCTAGCATCTCAATGTTTTGCCGGCAATCAACAGTGCCCTAGTGTTTGAAATTCATTCCCATTTCTTGCATGGGACCTAAGCATCAACCCAAGGACACAGCCTTGATTTTTCAACCAATTTATATGCACTGGAGCATGCGCATGTAGTTCAAATTTTAATTATGCACATAAATGCATTGAAAACTCAATTAATGCATAAAAATGTCCAAACGAACCCTGAAATATCACAAAAATTCACACAACACTCCCGTTGTTGTATGTTGGCATGAGAAAAAAAACTTGAAAGCTATAAGAGGCAATGGATATCGTTTCGTCCCCAAAGGTGGGACGTTCCCTACCAAAAACCATCATGCTTGTTGTGAGAAGCATATACCCAAACCTGCCCCAAATGGACAAAATTTGTACCATGGCATGTTGATGCCGCGCCATGATACCATGCCAAGTTTCATGAATTTCAGACGAGTTTTGGACTTACTGGAATTTAAAAACAAGGCATCTCAATGTTTTGCCGGCAATCAACGGTGCCCTGGTGTTTAAAATTCATTCCCATTTCTTGCATGGGACCTAAGCATGCACCCAAGGATGCCACTTTGATTTTTGAACCAATTTATATGCACTGGAGCATGCGCATGTAGTTCAAATTTGAATTATGCACATAAATGCATTGAAAACTCAGTTAATGCATAAAAATGTCCAAACGAACCCCGAAAAATCATAAAAATTCACACAACACTCCTATTGTTCTATGTTGCCACGAGAAAAAAAAACTTGAAAGCAATAAGAGGCAATGGATATCGTTTCATCCCCAAAGGTGGGACGTTCCCTACCGAAAACCATCATGTTTCTTGTGAGAAACTCCGGTTTGTGAGAAGCATATACCCAAACCTGCCCCAAATGGGACAAAATTTGTACCACGACATGTTGATGCCGCCCATGATAGCATGCCAAGTTTCATGAATTCCAGATGAGTTTTGGATTTACTAGAATTTAAAAACCTAGCATCTCAATGTTTTGCCGGCAATCAACAATGCCCTGGTGTTTGAAATTCATTCCCATTTCTTGCATGGGACCTAAGCATCCACCCAAGGACACAGCCTTGATTTTTCAACCAATTTATATGCACTGGAGCATGCGCATGTAGTTCAAATTTGAATTATGCACATAAATGCATTGAAAACTTAGTTAATGGATAAAAATGTCCAAACGAACCCCGAAAAATCATAAAAATTCACACAACACTCCTGTTGTTCTATGTTGCCACGAGAAAAAAAACTTGAAAGCAATAAGAGGCAATGGATATCGTTTCATCCCCAAAGGTGGGACGTTCCCTACCGAAAACCATCATGCTTGTTGTGAGAAGCTCCTGTTTCTGAGAAGCATATACCCAAACCTGCCCCAAATGGGACAAAATTTGTACCACAACATGTTGATGCCGCTCCATGATAGGATTCCAACTTTCATTAATTCCAGATGAGTTTTGGATTTACTAGAATTTAAAAACCAAGCATCTCAATGTTTTGCCGGCAATCAACAGTGCCCTGGTGTTTGAAATTCATTCCCATTTCTTGCATGGGACCTAAGCATCCACCCAAGGACACATCCTTGATTTTTCAACCAATTTATATGCACTGGAGCATGCGCATGTAGTTCAAATTTGAATTATCCACATAAATGCATTGAAAACTCAGTTAATGCATAAAAATGTCCAAACGAACCCCGAAAAATCATAAAAATTCACACAACACTCCTGTTGTGCTATGTTGCCACGAGAAAAAAACTTGAAAGCAATAAGAGGCAATGGATATCGTTTCATCCCCAAAGGTGGGATGTTCCCTACCGAAAACCATCATGCTTGTTGTGAGAAGCTCCGGTTTCTGAGAAGCATATACCCAAACCTGCCCCAAATGGGACAAAATTTGTACCACGGCATGTTGATGCCGCTACATGATAGCATGCCAAGTTTCATGAATTTCAGATGAGTTTTGGTTTGACTAGAATTTAAAAACCAGGCATCTCAATATTTTGCCGGCAATCAACGGTGCCCTGGTGTTTGAAATTCGTTCCCATTTCTTGCATGGGACCTAAGCATGCACCCAAGGACGCTGATTTGATTTTTCAACCAATTTATATGCACTGGAGCATGCGCATGTAGTTCAAATTTGAATTATGCACATAAATGCATGGAAAACTCAGTTAATGCATAAAAATGTCCAAACGAACCCCGAAAAATCATAAAAATTCACACAACACTCCTGTTGTTCTATGTTGCCAGGAGAAAAAAACTTGAAAGCAATAAGAGGCAATGGATATCGTTTCATCCCCAAAGGTGGGACGTTCCCTACCGAAAACCATCATGCTTGTTGTGAGAAGCTCCGGTTTCTGAGAAGCATATACCCAAACCTGCCGCAAATGGGACAAAATTTTACCACGACATGTTGATGCCGCTACATGATAGCATGCCATGTTTCATGAATTTCAGATGAGTTTTGGTTTTACTAGAATTTAAAAACCAGGCATCTCAATGTTTTGCCGGCAATCAACGGTGCCCTGGTGTTTGAAATTCAATCCCATTTCTTGCATGGGACCTAAGCATGCACCCAAGGACACAACTTTGATTTTTCAACCAATTTATATGCACTGGAGCATGCGCATGTTGTTCATATTTGAATTATGCACCTAAATGCATTAAAAACTCAGTTAATGCATAAAAATGTCCAAACGAACCCCGAAAAATCATAAAAATTCACACAACACTCCTGTTGTTCTATGTTGCCACGAGAAAAAAAACATGAAAGCAATAACAGGCAATGGATATCGTTTCATCCCCAAAGGTGGGACGTTCCCTACCGAAAACCATCATGCTTGTTGTGAGAAGCTCCGGTTTGTGAGAAGCATATACCCAAACCTGCCCCAAATGGGACAAAATTTGTACCACAACATGTTGATGCCGCTCCATGATAGCATGCCAAGTTTCATGAATTCCAGATGAGTTTTGGATTTACTAGAATTTAAAAACCAAGCATCTCAATGTTTTGCCGGCAATCAACAGTGCCCTGGTGTTTGAAATTCATTCCCATTTCTTGCATGGGACCTAAGCATCCACCCAAGGACACATCCTAGATTTTTCAACCAATTTATATGCACTGGAGCATGCGCATGTAGTTCAAATTTGAATTATGCACATAAATGCATTGAAAACTTAGTTAATGCATAAAAATGTCCACACGAACCCCGAAAAATCATAAAAATTCACACAACACTCCTGTTGTTCTATGTTGCCACGAGAAAAAAACTTGAAAGCAATAAGAGGCAATGGATATCGTTTCATCCCCAAAGGTGGGACGTTCCCTACCGAAAACCATCATGCTTGTTGTGAGAAGCTCCGGTTTCTGAGAAGCATATACCCAAACCTGCCCCAAATGGGACAAAATTTGTACCACGGCATGTTGATGCCGCTACATGATAGCATGCCAAGTTTCATGAATTTCAGACGAGTTTTGGTTTTACTAGAATTTAAAAACCAGGCATCTCAATATTTTGCCGGCAATCAACGGTGCCCTGGTGTTTGAAATTCGTTCCCATTTCTTGCGTGGGACCTAAGCATGCACCCAAGGACGCTGATTTGATTTTTCAACCAATTTATATGCACTGGAGCATGCGCATGTAGTTCAAATTTGAATTATGCACATAAATGCATTGAAAACTCAGTTAATGCATAAAAATGTCCAAACGAACCCCGAAAAATCATAAAAATTCACACAACACTCCTGTTGTTCTATGTTGCCACGAGAAAAAAAAACTTGAAAGCAATAAGAGGCAATGGATATCGTTTCATCCCCAAAGGTGGGACGTTCCCTACCGAAAACCATCATGTTTGTTGTGAGAAACTCCGGTTCGTGAGAAGCATATACCCAAACCTGCCCCAAATGGGACAAAATTTGTACCACGACATGTTGATGCCGCTCCATGATAGCATGCCAAGTTTCATGAATTCCAGATGAGTTTTGGATTTACTAGAATTTAAAAACCTGCATCTCAATGTTTTGCCAGCAATCAATAGTGCCCTGGTGTTTGAAATTCATTCCCATTTCTTGCATGGGACCTAAGCATCAACCCAAGGACACAGCCTTTATTTTTCAACCAATTTATATGCACTGGAGCATGCACATGTAGTTCAAATTTGAATTATGCACATAAATGCATTGAAAACTCAATTAATGCATAAAAATGTCAAAACGAACCCTGAAATATCACAAAAATTCACACAACACTCCCGTTGTTCTATGTTGGCATGAGAAAAAAACTTGAAAGCAATAAGAGGCAATGGATATCGTTTCGTCCCCAAAGGTGGGACGTTCCCTACCAAAAACCATCATGCTTGTTGTGAGAAGCATATACCCAAACCTGCCCCAAATGGGACAAAATTTGTACCACGACATGTTGATGCCGCTGCATGATAGCATGCCAAGTTTCATAAATTTCAGACGAGTTTTGGATTTACTAGAATTTAAAAACAAGGCATCTCAATGTTTTGCTGGTAGTCAACGATGCCCTAGTGTTTGAAATTCATTCCAATTTCTTGCATGGGACCTAAGCATGCACCCAAGGACACAGATTTGAGTTTTCAACAAATTTATATGCACTGGAGGATGCTCATGTAGTTCAAATTTGAATTATGCACATAAATGCATTGAAAACTCAGTTAATACATAAAAATGTCCATACGACCCCCGAAAAATCAAAAAAATTCACACAACACTCCTGTTGTTCTATGTGGGCACGAGAAAAAAAAGTTGAAAGCAATAAGAGGCAATGGATATCGTTTCGTCCCCAAAGGTCGGACGTTCCCAACCGAAAACCATCATGCTTGTTGTGAGAAGCTCTGGTTTGTGAGAAGCATATACCCTGACCCAAGTGGGACAAAATTTGTACCATGGCATGTTGATGCCGCGCCATGATACCATGCCAAGTTTCATGAATTTCAGACGAGTTTTGGACTTACTGGAATTTAAAAGCAAGGCATCTCAATGTTTTGCCGGCAATCAACGGTGCCCTGGTGTTTAAAATTCATTCCCATTTCTTGCATGGGACCTAAGCATGCACCCAAGGACACCACTTTGATTTTTCAACCAATTTATATGCACTGGAGCATGCGCATGTAGTTCAAATTTGAATTATGCACATAAATGCATTGAAAACTCAGTTAATACATAAAAATGTCCATACGAACCCCGAAAAATCAAAAAAATTCACACAACACTCCTGTTGTTCTATGTTGGCACGAGAAAAAAAAGTTGAAAGCAATAAGAGGCAATGGATATCGTTTCGTCCCCAAAGGTCGGACGTTCCCTACCGAAAACCATCATGCTTGTTGTGAGAACCTATGGTTTGTGAGAAGCATATACCCAAACCTGCCCCAAATGGGACAAAATTTGTACCATGGCATGTTGATGCCCCGCCATGATACCATGCCAAGTTTCATGAATTTCAGACGAGTTTTGGACTTACTGGAACTTAAAAACAAGGCATCTCAATGTTTTGCCGGCAATCAACGGTGCCCTGGTGTTTAAAATTCATTCTCATTTCTTGCATGGGACCTAAGCATGCACCCAAGGACACCACATTGATTTTTCAACCAATTTATATGCACTGGAGCATGCGCATGTAGTTCAAATTTGAATTATGCACATAAATGCATTGAAAACTCAGTTAATGCATAAAAATGTCCAAACGAACCCCGAAAAATCATAAAAATTCAGACAACACTCCTGTTGTTCTATGTTGCCACGAGAAAAAAACTTGAAAGCAATAAGAGGCAATGGATATCGTTTCATCCCCAAAGGTGGGACGTTCCCTACCAAAAACCATCATGCTTGTTGTGAGAAGCTCCGGTTTCTGAGAAGCATATACCCAAACCTGCCCCAAATGGGACAAAATTTGTACCACGGCATGTTGATGCCGCGCCATGATAGCATGCCAAGTTTCAGGAATTTCAGACGAGTTTTGGATTTACTAGAATTTAAAAACAAGGCATCTCAATGTTTGCCTGCAATGAACGGTGCCCTGGTGTTTAAAATTCATTCCCATTTCTTCATGGGACCTAAGCATGCACCCAAGGACACAACTTTGATTTTTCAACCAATTTATATGCACTGGAGCATGCGCATGTAGTTCAAATTTGAATTATGCACATAAATGCATTGAAAACTCAGCTAATGCATAAAAATGTCCAAACGAACCCCGAAAAATCATAAAAATTCACACAACACTCTTGTTGTTCTATGTTGCCACGAGAAAAAAAACTTGAAAGCAATAAGAGGCAATGGATATCGTTTCATCCCCAAAGGTGGGACGTTCCCTACCAAAAACCATCATGCTTGTTGTGAGAAGCTCCGGTTTCTGAGAAGCATATACCCAAACCTGCCCCAAATGGGACAAAATTTGTACCACGACATGTTGATGCCGCTACATGATAGCATGTCAAGTTTCATGAATTTCAGACGAGTTTTGGTTTTACTAGAATTTAAAAACAGGCATCTCAATGTTTTGCCGGCAATCAACGGTGCCCTGGTGTTTGAAATTCAATCCCATTTCTTGCATGGGACCTAAGCATGCACCCAAGGACACAACTTTGATTTTTCAACCAATTTATATGCACTGGAGCATGCGCATGTAGTTCAAATTTGAATTATGCACATAAATGCATTAAAAACTCAGTTAATGCATAAAAATGTCCAAACGAACCCCGAAAAATCATAAAAATTCACACAACACTCCTGTTGTTCTATGTTGCCACGAGAAAAAAAAAACTTGAAAGCAATAACAGGCAATGGATATCGTTTCATCCCCAAAGGTGGGACGTTCCCTACCGAAAACCATCATGCTTGTTGTGAGAAGCTCCGGTTTCTGAGAAGCATATACCCAAACCTCCCCCAAATGGGACAAAATTTGTACCACAACATGTTGATGCCGCTCCATGATAGCATGCCAAGTTTCATGAATTCCAGATGAGTTTTGGATTTACTAGAATTTAAAAACCAAGCATCTCAATGTTTTGCCGGCAATCAACAGTGCCCTGGTGTTTGAAATTCATTCCCATTTCTTGCATGGGACCTAAGCATCCACCCAAGGACACATCCTTGATTTTTCAACCAAGTTATATGCATTGGAGCATGCGCATGTAGTTCAAATTTGAATTATGCACATCAATGCATTGAAAACTTAGTTAATGCATAAAAATGTCCAAACGAACCCCGAAAAATCATAAAAATTCACACAACACTCCTGTTGTTCTATGTTGCCACGAGAAAAAAAAACTTGAAAGCAATAAGAGGCAATGTATATCGTTTCATCCCCAAAGGTGGGACGTTCCCTACCGAAAACCATCATGCTTGTTGTGAGAAGCTCCGGTTTCTGAGAAGCATATAGCCAAACCTGCCCCAAATGGGACAAAATTTGTACCACGGCATGTTGATGCCGCTACCTGATAGCATGCCAAGTTTCATGAATTTCAGACGAGTTTTGGTTTTCCTAGAATTTAAAAACCAGGCATCTCAATGTTTTGCCGGCAATCAACGGTGCCCTGGTGTTTGAAAATCGTTCCCATTTCTTGCATGGGACCTAAGCATGCACCCAAGGACGCTGATTTGATTTTTCAACCAATTTATATGCACTGGAGCATGCGCATGTAGTTCAAATTTGAATTACGCACATAAATGCATTGAAAACTCAGTTAATGCATAAAAATGTCCAAACGAACCCCGAAAAATCATAAAAATTCACACAACACTCCTGTTGTTCTATGTTGCCACGAGAATAAAAAACTTGAAAGCAATAAGAGGCAATGGATATCGTTTCATCCCCAAAGGTGGGACGTTCCCTACCGAAAACCATCATGTTTGTTGTGAGAAACTCCGGTTTGGGAGAAGCATATACCCAAACCTGCCCCAAATGGGACAAAATTTGTACCACGACATGTTGTTGCCGCTCCATGATAGCATGCCAAGTTTCATGAATTCCAGATGAGTTTTGGATTTACTAGAATTTAAAAACCTAGCATCTCAATATTTTGCCGGCAATCATCAGTGCCCTGGTGTTTGAAATTCATTCCCATTTCTTGCATGGGACCTAAGCATGCACCCAAGGACGCTGATTTGATTTTTCAACCAATTTATATGCACTGGAGCATGCGCATGTAGTTCAAATTTGAATTATGCACATAAATGCATTGAAAACTCAGTTAATGCATAAAAATGTCCAAACGAACCCCGAAAAATCATAAAAATTCACACAACACTCCTGTTGTTCTACGTTGCCATGAGAAAAAAAAACTTGAAAGCAATAAGAGGCAATGGATATCGTTTCATCCCCAAAGGTGGGACGTTCCCTACCGAAAACCATCATGCTTGTTGTGAGAAGGTCCGGTTTTTGAGAAGCATATACCCAAACCTGCCCCAAACGGGACAAAATTTGTACCACGACATGTTGATGCCGCTACACGATAGCATGCCAAGTTTCATGAATTTCAGACGAGTTTTGGTTTTACTAGAATTTAAAAACCAGGCATCTCAATGTTTTGCCGGCAATCAACGGTGCCCTGGTGTTTGAAATTCAATCCCATTTCTTGCATGGGACCTAAGCATGCACCCAAGGACACAACTTTGATTTTTCAACCAATTTATATGCACTGGAGCATGCGCATGTAGTTCAAATTTGAATTATGCACATAAATGCATTGAAAACTCAGTTAATGCATAAAAATGTCCAAACGAACCCCGAAAAATCATAAAAATTCACACAACACTCCTGTTGTTCTATGTTGCCACGAGAAAAAAAAACTTGAAAGCAATAACAGGCAATGGATATCGTTTCATCCCCAAAGGTGGGACGTTCCCTACCGAAAACCATCATGCTTGTTGTGAGAAGCTCCGGTTTGTGAGAAGCATATACCCAAACCTGCCCCAAATGGGACAAAATTTGTACCACAACATGTTGATGCCGCTCCATGATAGCATGCCAAGTTTCATGAATTCCAGATGAGTTTTGGATTTACTAGAATTTAAAAACCAAGCATCTCAATGTTTTGCCGGCAATCAACAGTGCCCTGGTGTTTGAAATTCATTCCCATTTCTTGCATGGGACCTAAGCATCCACCCAAGGACACATCCTTGATTTTTCAACCAATTTATATGCACTGGAGCATGCGCATGTAGTTCAAATTTGAATTATGCACAGAAATGCATTGAAAACTTAGTTAATGCATAAAAATGTCCAAACGAACCCCGAAAAGTCATAAAAATTCGCACAACACTCCTGTTGTTCTATGTTGCCACGAGAAAAAAAACTTGAAAGCAATAAGAGGCAATGGATATCGTTTCATCCCCAAAGGTGGGACGTTCCCTACCGAAAACCATCATGCTTGTTGTGAGAAGCTCCGGTTTCTGAGAAGCATATACCCAAACCTGCCCCAAATGGGACAAAATTTGTACCACGGCATGTTGATGCCGCTACATGATAGCATGCCAAGTTTCATGAATTTCAGACGAGTTTTGGTTTTACTAGAATTTAAAAACCAGGCATCTCAATGTTTTGCCGGCAATCAACGGTGCCCTGGTGTTTGAAAATCGTTCCCATTTCTTGCATGGGACCTAAGCATGCACCCAAGGACGCTGATTTGATTTTTCAACCAATTTATATGCACTGGAGCATGCACATGTAGTTCAAATTTGAATTACGCACATAAATGCATTGAAAACTCAGTTAATGCATAAAAATGTCCAAACGAACCCCGAAAAATCATAAAAATTCACACAACACTCCTGTTGTTCTATGTTGCCACGAGAATAAAAAACTTGAAAGCAATAAGAGGCAATGGATATCGTTTCATCCCCAAAGGTGGGACGTTCCCTACCGAAAACCATCATGTTTGTTGTGAGAAACTCCGGTTTGGGAGAAGCATATACCCAAACCTGCCCCAAATGGGACAAAATTTGTACCACGACATGTTGTTGCCGCTCCATGATAGCATGCCAAGTTTCATGAATTCCAGATGAGTTTTGGATTTACTAGAATTTAAAAACCTAGCATCTCAATGTTTTGCCGGCAATCAACAGTGCCCTGGTGTTTGAAATTCATTCCCATTTCTTGCATGGGACCTAAGCATGCACCCAAGGACGCTGATTTGATTTTTCAACCAATTTATATGCACTGGAGCATGCGCATGTAGTTCAAATTTGAATTATGCACATAAATGCATTGAAAACTCAGTTAATGCATAAAAATGTCCAAACGAACCCCGAAAAATCATAAAAATTCACACAACACTCCTGTTGTTCTACGTTGCCATGAGAAAAAAAAACTTAAAAGCAATAAGAGGCAATGGATATCGTTTCATCCCCAAAGGTGGGACGTTCCCTACCGAAAACCATCATGCTTGTTGTGAGAAGCTCCGGTTTTTGAGAAGCATATACCCAAACCTGCCCCAAACGGGACAAAATTTGTACCACGACATGTTGATGCCGCTACACGATAGCATGCCAAGTTTCATGAATTTCAGACGAGTTTTGGTTTTACTAGAATTTAAAAACCAGGCATCTCAATGTTTTGCCGGCAATCAACGGTGCCCTGGTGTTTGAAATTCAATCCCATTTCTTGCATGGGACCTAAGCATGCACCCAAGGACACAACTTTGATTTTTCAACCAATTTATATGCACTGGAGCATGCGCATGTAGTTCAAATTTGAATTATGCACATAAATGCATTGAAAACTCAGTTAATGCATAAAAATGTCCAAACGAACCCCGAAAAATCATAAAAATTCACACAACACTCCTGTTGTTCTATGTTGCCACGAGAAAAAAAAACTTGAAAGCAATAACAGGCAATGGATATCGTTTCATCCCCAAAGGTGGGACGTTCCCTACCGAAAACCATCATGCTTGTTGTGAGAAGCTCCGGTTTGTGAGAAGCATATACCCAAACCTGCCCCAAATGGGACAAAATTTGTACCACAACATGTTGATGCCGCTCCATGATAGCATGCCAAGTTTCATGAATTCCAGATGAGTTTTGGATTTACTAGAATTTAAAAACCAAGCATCTCAATGTTTTGCCGGCAATCAACAGTGCCCTGGTGTTTGAAATTCATTCCCATTTCTTGCATGGGACCTAAGCATCCACCCAAGGACACATCCTTGATTTTTCAACCAATTTATATGCACTGGAGCATGCGCATGTAGTTCAAATTTGAATTATGCACAGAAATGCATTGAAAATTTAGTTAATGCATAAAAATGTCCAAACGAACCCCGAAAAGTCATAAAAATTCGCACAACACTCCTGTTGTTCTATGTTGCCACGAGAAAAAAAACTTGAAAGCAATAAGAGGCAATGGATATCGTTTCATCCCCAAAGGTGGGACGTTCCCTACCGAAAACCATCATGCTTGTTGTGAGAAGCTCCGGTTTCTGAGAAGCATATACCCAAACCTGCCCCAAATGGGACAAAATTTGTACCACGGCATGTTGATGCCGCTACATGATAGCATGCCAAGTTTCATGAATTTCAGACGAGTTTTGGTTTTACTAGAATTTAAAAACCAGGCATCTCAATGTTTTGCCGGCAATCAACGGTGCCCTGGTGTTTGAAAATCGTTCCCATTTCTTGCATGGGACCTAAGCATGCACCCAAGGACGCTGATTTGATTTTTCAACCAATTTATATGCACTGGAGCATGCACATGTAGTTCAAATTTGAATTACGCACATAAATGCATTGAAAACTCAGTTAATGCATAAAAATGTCCAAACGAACCCCGAAAAATCATAAAAATTCACACAACACTCCTGTTGTTCTATGTTGCCACGAGAATAAAAAACTTGAAAGCAATAAGAGGCAATGGATATCGTTTCATCCCCAAAGGTGGGACGTTCCCTACCGAAAACCATCATGTTTGTTGTGAGAAACTCCGGTTTGGGAGAAGCATATACCCAAACCTGCCCCAAATGGGACAAAATTTGTACCACGACATGTTGTTGCCGCTCCATGATAGCATGCCAAGTTTCATGAATTCCAGATGAGTTTTGGATTTACTAGAATTTAAAAACCTAGCATCTCAATGTTTTGCCGGCAATCAACAGTGCCCTGGTGTTTGAAATTCATTCCCATTTCTTGCATGGGACCTAAGCATGCACCCAAGGACGCTGATTTGATTTTTCAACCAATTTATATGCACTGGAGCATGCGCATGTAGTTCAAATTTGAATTATGCACATAAATGCATTGAAAACTCAGTTAATGCATAAAAATGTCCAAACGAACCCCGAAAAATCATAAAAATTCACACAACACTCCTGTTGTTCTACGTTGCCATGAGAAAAAAAAACTTAAAAGCAATAAGAGGCAATGGATATCGTTTCATCCCCAAAGGTGGGACGTTCTCTACCGAAAACCATCATGCTTGTTGTGAGAAGCTCCGGTTTTTGAGAAGCATATACCCAAACCTGCCCCAAACGGGACAAAATTTGTACCACGACATGTTGATGCCGCTACACGATAGCATGCCAAGTTTCATGAATTTCAGACGAGTTTTGGTTTTACTAGAATTTAAAAACCAGGCATCTCAATGTTTTGCCGGCAATCAACGGTGCCCTGGTGTTTGAAATTCAATCCCATTTCTTGCATGGGACCTAAGCATGCACCCAAGGACACAACTTTGATTTTTCAACCAATTTATATGCACTGGAGCATGCGCATGTAGTTCAAATTTGAATTATGCACATAAATGCATTGAAAACTCAGTTAATGCATAAAAATGTCCAAACGAACCCCGAAAAATCATAAAAATTCACACAACACTCCTGTTGTTCTATGTTGCCACGAGAAAAAAAAACTTGAAAGCAATAACAGGCAATGGATATCGTTTCATCCCCAAAGGTGGGACGTTCCCTACCGAAAACCATCATGCTTGTTGTGAGAAGCTCCGGTTTGTGAGAAGCATATACCCAAACCTGCCCCAAATGGGACAAAATTTGTACCACAACATGTTGATGCCGCTCCATGATAGCATGCCAAGTTTCATGAATTCCAGATGAGTTTTGGATTTACTAGAATTTAAAAACCAAGCATCTCAATGTTTTGCCGGCAATCAACAGTGCCCTGGTGTTTGAAATTCATTCCCATTTCTTGCATGGGACCTAAGCATCCACCCAAGGACACATCCTTGATTTTTCAACCAATTTATATGCACTGGAGCATGCGCATGTAGTTCAAATTTGAATTATGCACAGAAATGCATTGAAAACTTTGTTAATGCATAAAAATGTCCAAACGAACCCCGAAAAGTCATAAAAATTCGCACAACACTCCTGTTGTTCTATGTTGCCACGAGAAAAAAAACTTGAAAGCAATAAGAGGCAATGGATATCGTTTCATCCCCAAAGGTGGGACGTTCCCTACCGAAAACCATCATGCTTGTTGTGAGAAGCTCCGGTTTCTGAGAAGCATATACCCAAACCTGCCCCAAATGGGACAAAATTTGTACCACGGCATGTTGATGCCGCTACATGATAGCATGCCAAGTTTCATGAATTTCAGACGAGTTTTGGTTTTACTAGAATTTAAAAACCAGGCATCTCAATGTTTTGTTGGCAATCAACGGTGCCCTGGTGTTTGAAATTCGTTCCCATTTCTTGCATGGGACCTAAGCATGCACCCAAGGACGCTGATTTGATTTTTCAACCAATTTATATGCACTGGAGCATGCGCACGTAGTTCAAATTTGAATTATGCACATAAATGCATTGAAAACTCAGTTAATGCATAAAAATGTCCAAACGAACCCCGAAAAATCATAAGAATTCACACAACACTCCTGTTGTTCTATGTTGCCACGAGAAAAAAAAACTTGAAAGCAATAAGAGGCAATGGATATCGTTTCATCCCCAAAGGTGGGACATTCCCTACCGAAAGCCATCATGTTTGTTGTGAGAAGCTCCGGTTTCTGAGAAGGATATACCCAAACCTGCCCCAAATGGGACAAAATTTGTACCACAACATGTTGATGCCGCTCCATGATAGCATGCCAAGTTTCATGAATTCCAGATGAGTTTTGGATTTACTAGAATTTAAAAACCTAGCATCTCAATGCTTTGCCGGCAATCAACAGTGCCCTGGTGTTTGAAATTCATTCCCATTTCTTGCATGGGACCTAAGCATCCACCCAAGGACACATCCTTGATTTTTCAACCAATTTATATGCACTGGAGCATGCGCATGTAGTTCAAATTTGAATTATGCACATAAATGCATTGAAAACTCAGTTAATGCATAAAAATGTCCAAATGAACCCCGAAAAATCATAAAAATTCACACAACACTCCTATTGTTCTATGTTGCCATGAGAAAAAAAACTTGAAAGCAATAAGAGGCAATGGATATCGTTTCATCCCCAAAGGTGGGACGTTCCCTACCGAAAACCATCATGCTTGTTGTGAGAAGCTCCGGTTTCTGACAAGGATATACCCAAACCTGCCCCAAATGGGACAAAATTTGTACCACGGCATGTTGATGCCGCTACATGATAGCATGCCAAGTTTCATGAATTTCAGACGAGTTTTGGTTTTACTAGAATTTAAAAACCAGGCATCTCAATGTTTTGTTGGCAATCAACGGTGCCCTGGTGTTTGAAATTCGTTCCCATTTCTTGCATGGGACCTAAGCATGCACCCAAGGACGCTGATTTGATTTTTCAACCAATTTATATGCACTGGAGCATGCGCACGTAGTTCAAATTTGAATTATGCACATAAATGCATTGAAAACTCAGTTAATGCATAAAAATGTCCAAACGAACCCCGAAAAATCATAAGAATTCACACAACACTCCTGTTGTTCTATGTTGCCACGAGAAAAAAAAAACTTGAAAGCAATAAGAGGCAATGGATATCGTTTCATCCCCAAAGGTGGGACATTCCCTACCGAAAACCATCATGTTTGTTGTGAGAAACTCCGGTTTGTGAGAAGCATATACCCAAACCTGCCCCAAATGGGACAAAATTTGTACCACGACATGTTGATGCCGCTCCATGATAGCATGCCAAGTTTCATGAATTCCAGATGAGTTTTGGATTTAGTAGAATTTAAAAACCTAGCATCTCAATGTTTTGCCGGCAATCAACAGTGCCCTGGTGTTTGAAATTCATTCGCATTTCTTGCATGGGACCTAAGCATCAACCCAAGGACACAGCCTTGATTTTTCAACCAATTTATATGCACTGGAGCATGCGCACGTAGTTCAAATTTGAATTATGCACATAAATGCATTGAAAACTCAATTAATGCATAAAAATGTCCAAACGAACACCGAAATATCACAAAAATTCACACAACACTCCCGTTGTTCTATGTTGGCATGAGAAAAAAACTTGAAAGCAATAAGAGGCAATGGATATCATTTCGTCCCCAAAGGTGGGACGTTCCCTACCAAAAACCATCATGCTTGTTGTGAGAAGCATATACCCAAACCTGCCCCAAATGGGACAAAATTTGTACCACGACATGTTGATGCCGCTCCATGATAGCATGCCAAGTTTCATGAATTCCAGATGAGTTTTGGACTTAGTAGAATTTAAAAACCTAGCATCTCAATGTTTTGCCGGCAATCAACAGTGCCCTGGTGTTTGAAATTCATTCCCATTTCTTGCATGGGACCTAAGCATCAACCCAAGGACACAGCCTTGATTTTTCAACCAATTTATATGCACTGGAGCATGCGCATGTAGTTCAAATTTGAATTATGCACATAAATGCATTGAAAACTCAGTTAATGCATAAAAATGTCGAAACGAACCCCGAAAAATCATAAAAATTCACACAACACTCCTGTTGTTCTATGTTGCCACGAGAAAAAAAAACTTGAAAGCAATAACAGGCAATGGATATCGTTTCATCCCCAAAGGTGGGACGTTCCCTACCGAAAACCATCATGCTTGTTGTGAGAAGCTCCGGTTTGTGAGAAGCATATACCCAAACCTGCCCCAAATGGGACAAAATTTGTACCACAACATGTTGATGCCGCTCCATGATAGCATGCCAAGTTTCATGAATTCCAGATGAGTTTTGGATTTACTAGAATTTAAAAACCAAGCATCTCAATGCTTTGCCGGCAATCAACAGTGCCCTAGTGTTTGAAATTCATTCCCATTTCTTGCATGGGACCTAAGCATCCACCCAAGGACACATCCTTGATTTTTCAACCAATTTATATGCACTAGAGCATGCGCATGTAGTTCAAATTTGAATTATGCACATAAATGCATTGAAAACTCAGTTAATGCATAAAAATGTCCAAACGAACCCCAAAAAATCATAAAAATTCACACAACACTCCTATTGTTCTATGTTGCCATGAGAAAAAAAACTTGAAAGCAATAAGAGGCAATGGATATCGTTTCATCCCCAAAGGTGGGACGTTCCCTACCGAAAACCATCATGCTTGTTGTGAGAAGCTCCGGTTTCTGAGAAGGATATACCCAAACCTGCCCCAAATGGGACAAAATTTGTACCACGGCATGTTGATGCCGCTACATGATAGCATGCCAAGTTTCATGAATTTCAGACGAGTTTTGGTTTTACTAGAATTTAAAAACCAGGCATCTCAATGTTTTGTTGGCAATCAACGGTGCCCTGGTGTTTGAAATTCGTTCCCATTTCTTGCATGGGACCTAAGCATGCACCCAAGGACGCTGATTTGATTTTTCAACCAATTTATATGCACTGGAGCATGCGCACGTAGTTCAAATTTGAATTATGCACATAAATGCATTGAAAACTCAGTTAATGCATAAAAATGTCCAAACGAACCCCGAAAAATCATAAGAATTCACACAACACTCCTGTTGTTCTATGTTGCCACGAGAAAAAAAACTTAAAAGCAATAAGAGGCAATGGATATCGTTTCATCCCCAAAGGTGGGACATTCCCTACCGAAAACCATCATGTTTGTTGTGAGAAACTCCGGTTTGTGAGAAGCATATACCCAAACCTGCCCCAAATGGGACAAAATTTGTACCACGACATGTTGATGCCGCTCCATGATAGCATGCCAAGTTTCATGAATTCCAGATGAGTTTTGGATTTAGTAGAATTTAAAAACCTAGCATCTCAATGTTTTGCCGGCAATCAACAGTGCCCTGGTGTTTGAAATTCATTCCCATTTCTTGCATGGGACCTAAGCATCAACCCAAGGACACAGCCTTGATTTTTCAACCAATTTATATGCACTGGAGCATGCGCATGTAGTTCAAATTTGAATTATGCACATAAATGCATTGAAAACTCAATTAATGCATAAAAATGTCCAAACGAACCCCGAAATATCACAAAAATTCACACAACACTCCCGTTGTTCTATGTTGGCATGAGAAAAAAACTTGAAAGCAATAAGAGGCAATGGATATCGTTTCGTCCCCAAAGGTGGGACGTTCCCTACCAAAAACCATCATGCTTGTTGTGAGAAGCATATACCCAAACCTGCCCCAAATGGGACAAAATTTGTACCACGACATGTTGATGCCGCTCCATGATAGCATGCCAAGTTTCATGAATTCCAGATGAGTTTTGAATTTAGTAGAATTTAAAAACCTAGCATCTCAATGTTTTGCCGGCAATCAACAGTGCCCTGGTGTTTGAAATTCATTCCCATTTCTTGCATGGGACCTAAGCATCAACCCAAGGACACAGCCTTGATTTTTCAACCAATTTATATGCACTGGAGCATGCGCATGTAGTTCAAATTTGAATTATGCACATAAATGCATTGAAAACTCAATTAATGCATAAAAATGTCCAAACGAACCCCGAAATATCACAAAAATTCACACAACACTCCCGTTGTTCTATGTTGGCATGAGAAAAAAACTTGAAAGCAATAAGAGGCAATGGATATCGTTTCGTCCCCAAAGGTGGGACGTTCCCTACCAAAAACCATCATGCTTGTTGTGAGAAGCATATACCCAAACCTGCCCCAAATGGGACAAAATTTGTACCACGACATGTTGATGCCGCTCCATGATAGCATGCCATGTTTCATGAATTCCAGATGAGTTTTGAATTTAGTAGAATTTAAAAACCTAGCATCTCAATGTTTTGCCGGCAATCAACAGTGCCCTGGTGTTTGAAATTCATTCCCATTTCTTGCATGGGACCTAAGCATCAACCCAAGGACACATCCTTGATTTTTCAACCAATTTATATGCACTGGAGCATGCGCATGTAGTTCAAATTTGAATTATGCACATAAATGCATTGAAAACTCAATTAATGCATAAAAATGTCCAAACGAACCCCGAAATATCACAAAAATTCACACAACACTCCCGTTGTTCTATGTTGGCATGAGAAAAAAACTTGAAAGCAATAAGAGGCAATGGATATCGTTTCGTCCCCAAAGGTGGGACGTTCCCTACCAAAAACCATCATGTTTGTTGTGAGAAACTCCGGTTTGTGAGAAGCATATACCCAAACCTGCCCCAAATGGGACAAAATTTGTACCACGACATGTTGATGCCGCTCCATGATAGCATGCCAAGTTTCATGAATTCCAGATGAGTTTTGGATTTAGTAGAATTTAAAAACCTAGCATCTCAATGTTTTGCCGGCAATCAACAGTGCCCTGGTGTTTGAAATTCATTCCTATTTCTTGCATGGGACCTAAGCATCAACCCAAGGACACAGCCTTGATTTTTCAACCAATTTATCTGCACTGGAGCATGCGCACGTAGTTCAAATTTGAATTATGCACATAAATGCATTGAAAACTCAATTAATGCATAAAAATGTCCAAACGAACCCCGAAATATCACAAAAATTCACACAACACTCCCGTTGTTCTATGTTGGCATGAGAAAAAAACTTGAAAGCAATAAGAGGCAATGGATATCATTTCGTCCCCAAAGGTGGGACGTTCCCTACCAAAAACCATCATGCTTGTTGTGAGAAGCATATACCCAAACCTGCCCCAAATGGGAAAATTTGTACCACGACATGTTGATGCCGCTCCATGATAGCATGCCAACTTTCATGAATTCCAGATGAGTTTTGGATTTAGTCGAATTTAAAAACCTAGCATCTCAATGTTTTGCCGGCAATCAACAGTGCCCTGGTGTTTGAAATTCATTCCCATTTCTTGCATGGGACCTAAGCATCAACCCAAGGACACAGCCTTGATTTTTCAACCAATTTATATGCACTGGAGCATGCGCATGTAGTTCAAATTTGAATTATGCACATAAATGCATTGAAAACTCAGTTAATGCATAAAAATGTCCAAACGAACCCCGAAAAATCATAAAAATTCACACAACACTCCTGTTGTTCTATGTTGCCACGAGAAAAAAAAACTTGAAAGCAATAACAGGCAATGGATATCGTTTCATCCCCAAAGGTGGGACGTTCCCTACCGAAAACCATCATGCTTGTTGTGAGAAGCTCCGGTTTGTGAGAAGCATATACCCAAACCTGCCCCAAATGGGACAAAATTTGTACCACAACATGTTGATGCCGCTCCATGATAGCATGCCAAGTTTCATGAATTCCAGATGAGTTTTGGATTTACTAGAATTTAAAAACCAAGCATCTCAATGCTTTGCCGGCAATCAACAGTGCCCTAGTGTTTGAAATTCATTCCCATTTCTTGCATGGGACCTAAGCATCCACCCAAGGACACATCCTTGATTTTTCAACCAATTTATATGCACTGGAGCATGCGCATGTAGTTCAAATTTGAATTATGCACATAAATGCATTGAAAACTCAGTTAATGCATAAAAATGTCCAAACGAACCCCAAAAAATCATAAAAATTCACACAACACTCCTATTGTTCTATGTTGCCATGAGAAAAAAAACTTGAAAGCAATAAGTGGCAATGGATATCGTTTCATCCCCAAAGGTGGGACGTTCCCTACCGAAAACCATCATGCTTGTTGTGAGAAGCTCCGGTTTCTGAGAAGGATATACCCAAACCTGCCCCAAATGGGACAAAATTTGTACCACGGCATGTTGATGCCGCTACATGATAGCATGCCAAGTTTCATGAATTTCAGACGAGTTTTGGTTTTACTAGAATTTAAAAACCAGGCATCTCAATGTTTTGTTGGCAATCAACGGTGCCCTGGTGTTTGAAATTCGTTCCCATTTCTTGCATGGGACCTAAGCATGCACCCAAGGACGCTGATTTGATTTTTCAACCAATTTATATGCACTGGAGCATGCGCACGTAGTTCAAATTTGAATCATGCACATAAATGCATTGAAAACTCAGTTAATGCATAAAAATGTCCAAACGAACCCCGAAAAATCATAAGAATTCACACAACACTCCTGTTGTTCTATGTTGCCACGAGAAAAAAAAACTTGAAAGCAATAAGAGGCAATGGATATCGTTTCATCCCCAAAGGTGGGACATTCCCTACCGAAAACCATCATGTTTGTTGTGAGAAACTCCGGTTTGTGAGAAGCATATACCCAAACCTGCCCCAAATGGGACAAAATTTGTACCACGACATGTTGATGCCGCTCCATGATAGCATGCCAAGTTTCATGAATTCCAGATGAGTTTTGGATTTAGTAGAATTTAAAAACCTAGCATCTCAATGTTTTGCTGGCAATCAACAGTGCCCTGGTGTTTGAAATTCATTCCCATTTCTTGCATGGGACCTAAGCATCAACCCAAGGACACAGCCTTGATTTTTCAACCAATTTATATGCACTGGAGCATGCGCATGTAGTTCAAATTTGAATTATGCACATAAATGCATTGAAAACTCAATTAATGCATAAAAATGTCCAAACGAACCCCGAAATATCACAAAAATTCACACAACACTCCCGTTGTTCTATGTTGGCATGAGAAAAAAACTTGAAAGCAATAAGAGGCAATGGATATCGTTTCGTCCCCAAAGGTGGGACGTTCCCTACCAAAAACCATCATGCTTGTTGTGAGAAGCATATACCCAAACCTGCCCTAAATGGGACAAAATTTGTACCACGACATGTTGATGCCGCTCCATGATAGCATGCAAGTTTCATGAATTCCAGATGAGTTTTGGATTTAGTAGAATTTAAAAACCTAGCATCTCAATGTTTTGCCGGCAATCAACAGTGCCCTGGTGTTTGAAATTCATTCCCATTTCTTGCATGGGACCTAAGCATCAACCCAAGGACACAGCCTTGATTTTTCAACCAATTTATATGCACTGGAGCATGCGCATGTAGTTCAAATTTGAATTATGCACATAAATGCATTGAAAACTCAATTAATGCATAAAAATGTCCAAACGAACCCCGAAATATCACAAAAATTCACACAACACTCCCGTTGTTCTATGTTGGCATGAGAAAAAAACTTGAAAGCAATAAGAGGCAATGGATATCGTTTCATCCCCAAAGGTGGGACGTTCCCTACCAAAAACCATCATGCTTGTTGTGAGAAGCATATACCCAAACCTGCCCCAAATGGGACAAAATTTGTACCACGACATGTTGATGCCGCTCCATGATAGCATGCCAAGTTTCATAAATTTCAGACGAGTTTTGGATTTACTAGAATTTAAAAACAAGGCATCTCAATGTTTTGCCGGTAATCAACGATGCCCTAGTGTTTGAAATTCATTCCCATTTCTTGCATGGGACCTAAGCATGCACCCAAGTCACATATTTGAGTTTTCAACCAATTTATATGCACTGGAGGATGCGCATGTAGTTCAAATTTGAATTATGCACATAAAATGCATTGAAAACTCAGTTAATGCATAAAAATGTCCAAACGAACCCCGAAAAATCATAAAAATTCACACAACACTCCTGTTGTTCTATGTTGCCACGAGAAAAAAAACTTGAAAGCAATAAGAGGCAATGGATATCGTTTCATCCCCAAAGCTGGGACGTTCCCTACCAAAAACCATCATGCTTGTTGTGAGAAGCTCCGGTTTCTGAGAAGCATATACCCAAACCTGCCCCAAATGGGACAAAATTTGTACCACGGCATGTTGATGCCGCTACATGATAGCATGCCATGTTTCATGAATTTCAGACGAGTTTTGGTTTTACTAGAATTTAAAAACTAGGCATCTCAATGTTTTGCCGGCAATCAACGGTGCCCTGGTGTTTGAAATTCGTTCCCATTTCTTGCATGGGACCTAAGCATGCACCCAAGGACACTGATTTGATTTTTCAACGAATTTATATGCACTAGAGCATGCGCATGTAGTTCAAATTTGAATTATGCACATAAATGCATTGAAAACTCAGTTAATGCATAAAAATGTCCAAACGAACCCCGAAAAATCATAAAAATTCACACAACACTCCTGTTGTTCTATGTTGCCACGAGAAAAAAAAACTTGAAAGCAATAAGAGGCAATGGATATCGTTTCATCCCCAAAGGTGGGACGTTCCCTACCGAAAACCATCATGCTTGTTGTGAGAAGCTCCGGTTTCTGAGAAGCATATACCCAAACCTGCCCCAAATGGGACAAAATTTGTACCACGACATGTTGATGCCGCTCCATGATAGCATGCCAAGTTTCACGAATTCCGGATGTGTTTTGGATTTACTAGAATTTAAAAACCAAGCATCTCAATGTTTTGCCGGCAATCAACAGTGCCCTGGTGTTTGAAATTCATTCCCATTTCTTGCATGGGACCTAAGCATCCACCCAAGGACACAACCTTGATTTTTCAACGAATTTATATGCACTAGAGCATGCGCATGTAGTTCAAATTTTAATTATGCACATAAATGCATTGAAAACTCAGTTAATGCATAAAAATGTCCAAATGAACCCCAAAATATCACAAAAATTCACACAACACTTCTGTTGTTCTATGTTGGCACGAGAAAAAAACTTGAAAGCAATAAGAGGCAATGGATATCGTTTCGTCCCCAAAGCTGGGTCGTTCCCTACCAAAAACCGTCATGCTTGTTGTGAGAAGCATATACCCAAACCTGCCCCAAATGGGACAAAATTTGTACCACGACATGTTGATGCCGCTCCATGATAGCATGCCAAGTTTCATAAATTTCAGACGAGTTTTGGATTTACTAGAATTTAAAAACAAGGCATCTCAATGTTTTGCCGGTAATCAACGATGCCCTAGTGTTTGAAATTCATTCCCATTTCTTGCATGGGACCTAAGCATGCACCCAAGTCACAGATTTGAGTTTTCAACCAATTTATATGCACTGGAGGATGCGCATGTAGTTCAAATTTGAATTATGCACATAAATGCATTGAAAACTCAGTTAATACATAAAAATGTCCATACGAACCCCGAAAAATCAAAAAAATTCACACAACACTCCTGTTGTTCTATGTTGGCACGAGAAAAAAATGTTGAAAGCCATAAGAGGCAATGGATATCGTTTCGTCCCCAAAGGTCGGACGTTCCCTACCGAAAACTATCATGCTTGTTGTGAGAAGCTCTGGTTTGTGAGAAGCATATACCCAAACCTGCCCCAAATGGGACAAAATTTGTACCATGGAATGTTGATGCCGCTACATGATAGCACGCCATGTTTCATGAATTTCAGACGAGTTTTGGTTTTACTAGAATTTAAAAACTAGGCATCTCAATGTTTTGCCGGCAATCAACGGTGCCCTGGTGTTTGAAATTCGTTCCCATTTCTTGCATGGGACCTAAGCATGCACCCAAGGACACTGATTTGATTTTTCAACCAATTTATATGCACTGGAGCATGCGCACGTAGTTCAAATTTGAATTATGCACATAAATGCATTGAAAACTCAGTTAATGCATAAAAATGTCCAAATGAACCCCGAAAAATCATAAAAATTCACACAACACTCCTGTTGTTCTATGTTGCCACGAGAAAAAAAAAACTTGAAAGCAATAAGAGGCAATGGATATCGTTTCATCCCCAAAGCTGGGACGTTCCCTACCGAAAACCATCATGCTTGTTGTGAGAAGCTCCGGTTTATGAGAAGCATATACCCAAACCTGCCCCAAATGGGACAAAATTTGTACCACGACATGTTGATGCCGCTCCATGATAGCATGCCAAGTTTCATAAATTTCAGACGAGTTTTGGATTTACTAGAATTTAAAAACAAGGCATCTCAATGTTTTGCCGGTAATCAACGATGCCCTGGTGTTTGAAATTCATTCCCATTTCTTGCATGGGACCTAAGCATGCACCCAAGGACACAGATTTGAGTTTTCAACAAATTTATATGCACTGGAGGATGCGCATGTAGTTCAAATTTGAATTATGCACATAAATGCATTGAAAACTCAGTTAATACATAAAAATGTCCATACGAACCCCGAAAAATCAAAAAAATTCACACAACACTCCTGTTATTCTATGTTGGCACGAGAAAAAAAAGTTGAAAGCAATAAGAGGCAATGGATATCGTTTCGTCCCCAAAGGTCGGACGTTCCCTACTGAAAACCATAGCGCTTGTTGTGAGAAGCTCTGGTTTGTGAGAAGCATATACCCAAACCTGCCCCAAATGGGAAAAAATTTGTACCATGGCATGTTGATGCCGCGCCATGATACCATGCCAAGTTTCATGAATTTCAGACGAGTTTTGGACTTACTAGAATTTAAAAACAAGGCATCTCAATGTTTTGCCGGCAATCAACGATGCCCTGGTGTTTGAAAAATATATTCCCATTTCTTGCATGGGACCTAAGCATGCACCCAAGGACACAACTTTGATTTTTCAACCAATTTATATGCACTGGAGCATGCGCATGTAGTTCAAATTTGAATTATGCACATAAATGAATTGAAACTCAGTTAATGCATAAAAATGTCCAAACGAACCCCGAAAAATCATAAAAATTCACACAACACTCCTGTTGTTCTATGTTGCCACGAGAAAAAAAACTTGAAAGCAATAAGAGGCGATGGATATCGTTTCATCCCCAAAGGTGGGACGTTCCCTACCGAAAACCATCATGCTTGTTGTGAGAAGCTCCGGTTTGTGAGAAGCATATACCCAAACCTGCCCCAAATGGGACAAAATTTGTACCACGACATGTTGATGCCGCTCCATGATAGCATGCAAAATTTCATGAATTCCAGATGTGTTTTGGATTTACTAGAATTTAAAAACCAAGCATCTCAATGTTTTGCCGGCAATCAACAGTGCCCTGGTGTTTGAAATTCATTCCCATTTCTTGCATGGGACCTAAGCATCCACCCAAGGACACAGCCTTGATTTTTCAACCAATTTATATGCACTGGAGCATGCGCATGTAGTTCAAATTTGAATTATGCACATAAATGCATTGAAAACTCAATTAATGCATAAAAATCCTCAAACGAACCCCGAAATATCACAAAAATTCACACAACACTCCTGTTGTTCTATGTTGGCACGAGAAAAAAACTTGAAAGCAATAAGAGGCAATGGATATCGTTTCGTCCCCAAAGGTGGGACGTTCCCTACCAAAAACCATCATGCTTGTTGTGAGAAGCATATACCCAAACCTGCCCCAAATGGGACAAAATTTGAACCACGACATGTTGATGCCACTACATGATAGCATGCCATGTTTCATGAATTTCAGACGAGTTTTGGTTTTACTAGAATTTAAAAACTAGGCATCTCAATGTTTTGCCGGCAATCAACGGTGCCCTGGTGTTTGAAATTCGTTCCCATTTCTTGCATGGGACCTAAGCATGCACCCAAGGACACTGATTTGATTTTTCAACCAATTTATATGCACTGGAGCATGCGCATGTAGTTCAAATTTGAATTATGCACATAAATGCATTAAAATCTCAGTTAATGTATAAAAATGTCCAAACGAACCCCGAAAAATCATAAAAATTCACACAACACTCCTGTTGTTCTATGTTGCCACGGGAAAAAAAACTTGAAAGCAATAAGAGGCAATGGATATCGTTTCATCCCCAAAGGTGGGACGTTCCCTACCGAAAACCGTCATGCTTGTTGTGAGAAGCTCCGGTTTGTGAGAAGCATATACCCAAACCTGCCCCAAATGGGACAAAATTTGTACCACGACATGTTGATGCCGCTCCATGATAGCATGCCAAGTTTCATGAATTCCAGATGTGTTTTGGATTTACTAGAATTTAAAAACCAAGCATCGCAATGTTTTGCCGGCATTCAACAGTGCCCTAGTGTTTGAAATTCATTCCCATTTCTTGCATGGGACCTAAGCATCCACCCAAGGACACAGCCTTGATTTTTCAACCAATTTATATGCACTTGAGCATGCGCATGTAGTTCAAATTTGAATTATGAACATAAATGCATTGAAAACTCAGTTAATGCATACAAATGTCCAAACGAACCCCGAAATATCACAAAAATTCACACAACACTCCTGTTGTTCTATGTTGGCACGAGAAAAAAACTTGAAAGCAATAAGAGGCAATGGATATCGTTTCATCCCCAAAGGTGGGACGTTCCCTACCAAAAACCATCATGCTTGTTGTGAGAAGCATATACCCACACCTGCCCCAAATGGGACAAAATTTGTACCACGACATGTTGATGCCGCTCCATGATCGCATGCCAAGTTTCATAAATTTCAGACGAGTTTTGCATTTACTAGAATTTAAAAACAAGGCATCTCAATGTTTTGCCGGTAATCAACGATGCCCTGGTGTTTGAAATTCATTGCCATTTCTTGCATGGGACCTAAGCATGCACCCAAGGACACAGACTTGATTTTTCAACCAATTTAAATGCACTGGAGGATGCGCATGTAGTTCAAATTTGAATTATGCACACAAATGCATTGAAAACTCAGTTAATACATAAAAATGTCCATGCGAACCCCGAAAAATCACAAAAATTCACACAACACTCCTGTTGTTCTATGTTGGCACGAGAAAAAAAAGTTGAAAGCAATAAGAGGCAATGGATATCGTTTCGTCCCGAAAGGTCGGACCTTCCTTACCGAAAACCATCGTGCTTGTTGTGAGAAGCTCCGGTTTGTGAGAAGCATATACCGAAACCTGCCCCAAATGGGACATAATTTGTACCACGGTGTTGATGCCGCTCCATGATAGCATGCCAAGTTTCATGAATTTCAGACGAGTTTTGGTTTTACTAGAATTTAGAAACCAGGCATCTCAATGTTTTGCCGGCAATCAACGGTGCCCTGGGGTTTGAAATTCATTCCCATTTCTTGCATGGGGCCTAAGCATGCACCCAAGGACATAGATTTGATTTTTCAACCAATTTATATGCACTGGAGCATGCGCATGTAGTTCAAATTTGAATTATGCACATAAATGCATTAAAAACCCAGTTAATGCATAAAAATGTCCAAACGAACCCCGAAAAATCATAAAAATTTACATAACACTCCTGTTGTTCTATGTTGCCATGAGAAAAAAAAACTTGAAAGCAATAAGAGGCAATGGATATCGTTTCATCCCCAAAGGTGGGACGTTCCCTACCGATAACCATCATGCTTGTTGTGAGAAGCTCCGGTTTCTCAGAAGCATATACCCAAACCTGCCCCAAATGGGACAAAATTTGTACCACAGTGTTGATGCCGCTCCATGATAGCATGCCAAGTTTCATGAATTTCAGACGAGTTTTGGATTTACTAGAATTTAAAAACAAGGCATCTCCATGTTTGCCGGCAATCAACGATGCCCTGGTGTTTAAAATTCGTTCCCATTTCTTACATGGGACCTAAGCATGCACCCGAGGACACAACTTTCATTTTTCAACCAATTTATATGCAGTGGAGCATGCGCATGTAGTTCAAATTTGAATTACGCACATAAATGCATTGAAAACTCAGTTAATGCATAAAAATGTCCAAATGAACCCCGAAAAATAATAAAAATTCACACAACACTCCTGTTGTTCTATGTTGCCACGAGAAAAAAAATCTTGAAAGCAATAAGAGGCAATGGATATCGTTTCATCCCCAAAGGTGGGACGTTCCCTACCGAAAACCATCATGCTTGTTGTGAGAAGCTCCGGTTTCTGAGAAGCATATACACAAACCTGCCCCAAATGGGACAAAATTTGTACCACGGTGTTGATGCCGCTCCATGATAGCATGCCAAGTTTCATGAATTTCAGACGAGTTTTGGTTTTACTAGAATTTAAAAACCAGGCATCTCAACGTTTTGCCGGCAATAGACGGTGCCCTGGTGTTTGAAATTCATTCCCATTTCTTGCATGCGACCTAAGCATGCACCCAAGGACACAGATTTGATTTTGCAACCAATTTATATGCACTGCAGCATGCGCATGTAGTTCAAATTTGAATTATGCACATAAATGCATTGAAAACTCAGTTAATGCATAAAAATGTCCATACGAACCCCGAAAAATCAAAAAAATTCACACAACACTCCTGTTGTTCTATGTTGGCACGAGAAAAAAAAGTTGAAAGCAATAAGAGGCAATGGATATCGTTTCGTCCCGAAAGGTCGGACGTTCCTTACCGAAAACCATCATGCTTGTTCTGAGAAGCTCTAGTTTGTGAGAAGCATATACCCAAACCTGCCCCAAATGGGACAAAATTTGTACCATGGCATGTTGATGCCGCGCCATGATAGCATGCCAAGTTTCATGAATTTCAGACGAGTTTTGGATTTACTAGAATTTAAAAACAAGGCATCTCAATGTTTTGCCGGTAATCAAAGATGCCCTGGTGTTTGAAATTCGTTGCCATTTCTTGCATGGGACCTACGCATGCACCCAAGGACACAGTTGAGTTTTCAACCAATTTAAATGCACTGGAGGATGCGCATGTAGTTCACATTTGAATTATGCACATAAATGCATTGAAAACTCAGTTAATACATAAAAATGTCCATACGAACCCCGAAAAATCACAAAAATTCACACAACACTCCTGTTGTTCTATGTTGGCACGAGAAAAAAAAGTTGAAAGCAATAAGAGGCAATGGATATCGTTTCGTCCCCAAAGGTCGGACGTTCCCTACCGAAAACCATCATGCTTGTTGTGAGAAGCTATGGTTTGTGAGAAGCATATACCCAAACCTGCCCCAAATGGGACAAAATTTGTACCATGCCATGTTGATGCCGCGCCATGATACCATGATAAGTTTCATGAATTTCAGACGAGTTTTGGATGTACTAGAATTTAAAAACAAGGCATCTCAATGTTTTGCCTGCAATGAACGGTGCCCTGGTGTTTAAAATTCATTCCCATTTCTTGCATGGGACCTAAGCATGCACCCAAGGACACCACTTTGATTTTTCAACCAATTTATATGCACTCGAGCACGCGCATGTAGTTCAAATTTGAATTATGCACATAAATGCATTGAAAACTCAGTTAATGCATCAAAATGTCCAAAGGAACCCCGAAAAATCATAAAAATTCACACAACACTCCTGTTGTTGTATGTTGCCACGAGAAAAAAAACTTGAAAGCAATAAGAGGCAATGGATATCGTATCATCCCCAAAGGTGGGACGTTCCCTACCGATAACCATCATGCTTGTTGTGAGAAGCTCCGGTTTCTCAGAAGCATATACCCAAACCTGCCCCAAATGGGACAAAATTTGTACCACGGTGTTGATGCCGCTCCATGATAGCATGCCAAGTTTCATGAATTTCAGACGAGTTTTGGATTTACTAGAATTTAAAAACAAGGCATCTCAATGTTTTGCCGGTAATCAACGATGCCCTGGTGTTTGAAATTCATTGCCATTTCTTGCATGGGACCTAAGCACGCACCCAAGGACACAGAGTTGATTTTTCAACCAATTTAAATGCACTGGAGGATGCGCATGTAGTTCAAATTTGAATTATGCACACAAATGCATTGAAAACTCAGTTAATACATAAAAATGTCCATGCGAACCCCGAAAAATCACAAAAATTCACACAACACTCCTGTTGTTCTATGTTGGCACGAGAAAAAAAAGTTGAAAGCAATAAGAGGCAATGGATATCGTTTCGTCCCGAAAGGTCGGACGTTCCTTACCGAAAACCATCATGCTTGTTGTGAGAAGCTCCGGTTTGTGAGAAGCATATACCGAAACCTGCCCCAAATGGGACATAATTTGTACCACGGTGTTGATGCCGCTCCATGATAGCATGCCAAGTTTCATGAATTTCAGACGAGTTTTGGTTTTACTAGAATTTAGAAACCAGGCATCTCAATGTTTTGCCGGCAATCAACGGTGCCCTGGGGTTTGAAATTCATTCCCATTTCTTGCATGGGGCCTAAGCATGCACCCAAGGACATATATTTGATTTTTCAACCAATTTATATGCACTGGAGCATGCGCATGTAGTTCAAATTTGAATTATGCACATAAATGCATTGAAAACCCAGTTAATGCATAAAAATGTCCAAACGAACCCCGAAAAATCATAAAAATTCACATAACACTCCTGTTGTTCTATGTTGCCATGAGAAAAAAAACTTGAAAGCAATAAGAGGCAATGGATATCGTTTCATCCCCAAAGGTGGGACGTTCCCTACCGATAACCATCATGCTTGTTGTGAGAAGCTCCGGTTTCTCAGAAGCATATACCCAAACCTGCCCCAAATGGGACAAAATTTGTACCACGGTGTTGATGCCGCTCCATGATAGCATGCCAAGTTTCATGAATTTTAGACGAGTTTTGGATTTACTAGAATTTAAAAACAAGGCATCTCCATGTTTGCCGGCAATCAACGGTGCCCTGGTGTTTAAATTTCGTTCCCATTTCTTACATGGGACCTAAGCATGCACCCGAGGACACAACTTTCATTTTTCAACCAATTTATATGCAGTGGAGCATGCGCATGTAGTTCAAATTTGAATTACGCACATAAATGCATTGAAAACTCAGTTAATGCATAAAAATGTCCAAATGAACCCCGAAAAATAATAAAAATTCACACAACACTCCTGTTGTTCTATGTTGCCACGAGAAAAAAAATCTTGAAAGCAATAAGAGGCAATGGATATCGTTTCATCCCCAAAGGTGGGACGTTCCCTACCGAAAACCATCATGCTTGTTGTGAGAAGCTCCGGTTTCTGAGAAGCATATACACAAACCTGCCCCAAATGGGACAAAATTTGTACCACGGTGTTGATGCCGCTCCATGATAGCATGCCAAGTTTCATGAATTTCAGACGAGTTTTGGTTTTACTAGAATTTAAAAACCAGGCATCTCAACGTTTTGCCGGCAATAGACGGTGCCCTGGTGTTTGAAATTCATTCCCATTTCTTGCATGCGACCTAAGCATGCACCCAAGGACACAGATTTGATTTTTCATCCAATTTATATGCACTGGAGCATGCGCATGTAGTTCAAATTTGAATTATGCACATGAATGCATTGAAAACTCAGTTAATACCTAAAAATGTCCATACGAACCCCGAAAAATCAAAAAAATTCACACAACACTCCTGTTGTTCTATGTTGGCACGAGAAAAAAAAGTTGAAAGCAATAAGAGGCAATGGATATCGTTTCGTCCCGAAAGGTCGGACGTTCCTTACCGAAAACCATCATGCTTGTTGTGAGAAGCTCTGGTTTGTGAGAAGCTATGGTTTGTGAGAAGCATATACCCAAACCTGCCCCAAATGGGACAAAATTTGTACCATGGCATGTTGATGCCACGCCATGATAGCCTGCCAAGTTTCATGAATTTCAGACGAGTTTTGGATTTACTAGAATTTAAAAACAAGGCAATGAACGGTGCCCTGGTGTTTAAAATTCATTCCCATTTCTTGCATGGGACCTAAGCATGCACCCAAGGACACAACTTTGATTTTTCAACCAATTTATATGCACTCGAGCATGCGCATGTAGTTCAAATTTGAATTATGTACGTAAATGCATTGAAAACCCAGTTAATGTATAAAAATGTCCAAACGAACCCCGAAAAATCATAAAAATTCACATAACACTCCTGTTGTTCTATGTTGCCATGTGAAAAAAAAACTTGAAAGCAATAAGAGGCAATGGATATCGTATCATCCCCAAAGGTGGCACGTTCCCAACCGATAACCATCACGCTTGTTGTGAGAAGCTCCGGTTTCTCAGAAGCATATACCCAAATCTGCCCCAAATGGGACAAAATTTGTACCACGGTGTTGATGCCGCTCCATGATAGCATGCCAAGTTTCATGAATTTCAGACGAGTTTTGGTTTTACTAGAATTTAAAAACCAGGCATCTCAATGTTTTGCCGGCAATGAACGGTGCCCTGGTGTTTGAAATTCATTCCCATTTCTTGCATGGGACCTAAGCATGCACCCAAGGACACAGATTTGATTTTTCAATCAATTTATATGCACTAGAGGATGCGCATGTAGTTCAAATTTGAATTATGCACATAAATGCATTGAAAACTCAGTTAATGCATAAAATTGTGCATACGAACCCCGAAAAATCACAAAAATTCACACAACACTCCTGTTGTTCTATGTTGGCACGAGAAAAAAAGTTGAAAGCAATAAGAGGCAATGGATATCGTTTCGTCCCGAAAGGTCGGACGTTCCTTACCGAAAACCATCATGCTTATTCTGAGAAGCTCTAGTTTGTGAGAAGCATATACCCAAACCTGCCCCAAATGGGACAAAATTTGTACCATGGCATGTTGATGCCGCGCCATGATAGCATGCCAAGTTTCATGAATTTCGGACGAGTTTTGGATTTACTAGAATTTAAAAACAAGGCATCTCAATGTTTCGCCGGTAATCAACGATGCCCTGGTGTTTGAAATTCGTTGCCATTTCTTGCATGGGACCTAAGCATGCACCCAAGGACACAGTTGAGTTTTCAACCAATTTAAATGCACTGGAGGATGCGCATGTAGTTCACATTTGAATTATGCACATAAATGCATTGAAAACTCAGTTAATACATAAAAATGTCCATACGAACCCCGAAAAATCACAAAAATTCACACAACACTCCTGTTGTTCTATGTTGGCACGAGAAAAGAAAGTTGAAAGCAATAAGAGGCAATTAATATCGTTTCGTCCCCAAAGGTCGGACGTTCCCTACCGAAAACCATCATGCTTGTTGTGAGAAGCTCTGGTTTGCGAGAAGCATATACCCAAACCTGCCCCAAATGGGACAAAATTTGTACCATGGCATGTTGATGCCGCGCCATGATACCATGATAAGTTTCATGAATTTCAGACGAGTTTTGGATGTACTAGAATTTAAAAACAAGGCATCTCAATGTTTTGCCAGCAATCAACGGTGCCCTGGTGTTTAAAATTCATTCCCATTTCTTGCATGGGACCTAAGCATGCACCCAAGGACACCACTTTGATTTTTCAATCAATTTATATGCACTAGAGCACGCGCATGTAGTTCAAATTTGAATTATACACATAAATGCATTGAAAACTCAGTTAGTGCATCAAAATGTCCAAACGAACCCCGAAAAATCATAAAAATTCACACAACACTCCTGTTGTTCTATGTTGCCACGAGAAAAAAAACTTGAAAGCAATAAGAGGCAATGGATATCGTTTCATCCCCAAAGGTGGGACGTTCCCAACCGAAAACCATCATGCTTGTTGTGAGAAGCTCCGGTTTCTGAGAAGCATATACCCAAACCTGCCCCAAATGGGACAAAATTTGTACCACTTCATGTTGATGCCTCTACATGATAGAATGCCAAGTTTCATGAATTTCAGACGAGTTTTGGTTTTACTAGAATTTAAAAACCAGGCATCTCAATGTTTTGCCGGCAATGAACGGTGCCCTAGTGTTTGAAATTCGTTCCCATTTCTTGCATGGGATCTAAGCATGCACCCAAGGACACTGATTTGATTTTTCACCCAATTTATATGCACTGGAGCATGCGCATGTAGTTCAAATTTGAATTATGCACATAAATGCATTGAAAACTCAGTTAATGCATAAAAATGTCCAAACGAACCCCGAAAAATCATAAAAATTCACACAACACTCCTGTTGTTCTATGTTGCCATGAGAAAAAAACTTGAAAGCAATAAGAGGCAATGGATATCGTTTCATCCCCAAAGGTGGGACGTTCCCTACCGAAAACCATCATGCTTGTTGTGAGAAGCTCCGGTTTCTGAGAAGCATATACCCAAACCTGCCCCAAATGGGACAAAATTTCTACCACGGCATGTTGATGCCGCTACATGATAGCATGCCAAGTTTCATGAATTTAAGACGAGTTTTGGTTTTACTAGAATTTAAAAACCAGGCATCTCAATGTTTTGCCGGCAATCAACGGTGCCCTGGTGTTTGAAATACGTTCCCATTTCTTGCATGGGACCTAAGCATGCACCCAAGGACACTGATTTGATTTTTCAACCAATTTATATGCACTGAGCATGCGCATGTAGTTCAAATTTGAATTATGCACGTAAATGCATTGAAAACTCAGTTAATGCATAAAAATGTCCAAACGATTCCCGAAAAATCATAAAAATTCACACAACACTCCTGTTGTTCTACGTTAGCATGAGAAAAAAAAGTTGAAAGCAATAAGAGGCAATGGATATCGTTTCGTCCCGAAAGGTCGGACGTTCCTTACCGAAAACAATCATGCTTGTTGTGAGAATCTCCGGTTTGTGAGAAGCATATACCGAAACCTGCCCCAAATGGGACATAATTTGTACCACGGTGTTGATGCCGCTCCATGATAGCATGCCAAGTTTCATGAATTTCAGACGAGTTTTGGTTTTACTAGAATTTAGAAACCAGGCATCTCAATGTTTTGCCGGCAATCAACGGTGCCCTGGGGTTTGAAATTCATTCCCATTTCTTGCATGGGGCCTAAGCATGCACCCAAGGACACAACTTTGATTTTTCAACCAATTTATATGCACTGGAGCATGCGCATGTAGTTCAAATTTGAATTATGCACATAAATGCATTGAAAACCCAGTTAATGCATAAAAATGTCCAAACGAACCCCGAAAAATCATAAAAATTCACATAACACTCCTGTTGTTCTATGTTGCCATGAGAAAAAAAACATGAAAGCAATAAGAGGCAATGGATATCGTTTCATCCCCAAAGGTGGGACGTTCCCTACCGATAACCGTCATGCTTGTTGTGAGAAGCTCCGGTTTCTCAGAAGCATATACCAAACCTGCCCCAAATGGGACAAAATTTGTACCACGGTGTTGATTCCGCTCCATGATAGCATGCCAAGTTTCATGAATTTCAGACGAGTTTTGGCTTTACTAGAATTTAAAAACAAGGCATCTCAATGTTTGCCGGCAATCAACGGTGCCCTGGTGTTTAAAATTTGTTCCCATTTCTTGCATGGGACCTAAGCATGCACCCAAGGACATAACTTTGATTTTTCAACCAATTTATATGCAGTGGAGCATGCGCATGTAGTTCAAATTTGAATTATGCACATAAATGCATTGAAAACTCAGTTAATGCATAAAAATGTCCAAATGAACCCCGAAAAATAATAAAAATTCACACAACACTCCTGTTGTTCTATGTTGCCACGAGAAAAAAAATCTTGAAAGCAATAAGAGGCAATGGATATCGTTTCATCCCCAAAGGTGGGACGTTCCCTACCGAAAACCATCATGCTTGTTGTGAGAAGCTCCGGTTTCTGAGAAGCATATACACAAACCTGCCCCAAATGGGGCAAAATTTGTACCATGGCATGTTGATGCCGCGCCATGATAGTATGCCAAGTTTCATGAATTTCAGACGAGTTTTGGATTTACTAGAATTTAAAAACAAGGCATCTCAATGTTTGACGGCAATCAACGGTGCCCTGGTGCTTAAAATTCATTCCCATTTCTTGCATGGGACCTAAGCATGCACCCAAGGACACAACTTTGATTTTTCAACCAATTTATATGCACTGGATCATGCGCATGCAGTTCAAATTTGAATTATGCACATAAATGCATTGAAAACTCAGTTAATCCATACAAATATCCGAACGAACCCCGAAATATCACAAAAATTCACACAACACTCCTGTTGTTCTATGTTGGCACGAGAAAAAAACTTGAAAGCAATAAGAGGCAATGGATATCGTTTCGTCCCCAAAGGTGGGACGTTCCCTACCAAAAACCATCATGCTTGTTGTGAGAAGCATATACCCAAACCTGCCCCAAATGGGACAAAATTTGTACCACGACATGTTGATGCCGCTCCATGATAGCATGCCAAGTTTCATAAATTTCAGACGAGTTTTGGATTCACTAGAATTTAAAAACAAGGCATCTCAATGTTTTGCCGGTAATCAACGATGCCCTGGTGTTTGAAATTCGTTGCCATTTCTTGCATGGGACCTAAGCATGCACCCAAGGACACAGTTGAGTTTTCAACCAATTTAAATGCACTGGAGGATGCGCATGTAGTTCAAATTTGAATTATGCACATAAATGCATTGAAAACTCAGTTAATACATAAAAATGTCCATACGAACCGCGAAAAATCACAAAAATTCACACAACACTCCTGTTGTTCTATGTTGGCACGAGAAAAAAAGTTGAAAGCAATAAGAGGCAATGGATATCGTTTCGTCCCCAAAGGTCGGACGTTCCCTACCGAAAACCATCATGCTTGTTGTGAGAAGCTCTGGTTTGTGAGAAGCATATACCCAAACCTGCCCCAAATGGGACAAAATTTGTACCATGGCATGTTGATGCCGCGCCATGATACCATGATAAGTTTCATGAATTTCAGACGAGTTTTGGATGTACTAGAATTTAAAAACAAGGCATCTCAATGTTTTGCCGGCAATCAACGATGCCCTGGTGTTTAAAATTCATTCCCATTTCTTGCATGGGACCTATGCATGCACCCAAGGACACCACGTTGATTTTTCAACCAATTTATATGCACTGGAGCACGCGCATGTAGTTCAAATTTGAATTATGCACATAAATGCATTGAAAACTCAGTTAATGCATAAAAATGTCCAAACGAACCCCAAAAATCATAAAAATTCACACAACACTCCTGTTGTTCTATGTTGCCACGAGAAAAGAACTTGAAAGCAATAAGAGGCAATGGATATCGTTTCATCCCCAAAGGTGGGACGTTCCCTACCGAAAACCATCATGCTTGTTGTGAGAAGCTCCGGTTTCTGAGAAGCATATACCCAAACCTGCCCCAAATGGGACAAAATTTGTACCACGGCATGTTGATGCCGCTACATGATAGAATGCCAAGTTTCATGAATTTCAGACGAGTTTTGGTTTTACTAGAATTTAAAAACCAGGCGTCTCAATGTTTTGCCGGCAATCAACGGTGCCCTAGTGTTTGAAATTCGTTCCCATTTCTTGCATGGGACCTAAGCATGCACCCAAGGACACTGATTTGATTTTTCAACCAATTTATATGCACTGGAGCATGCGCATGTAGTTCAAATTTGAATTATGCACATAAATGCATTGAAAACTCAGTTAATGCATAAAAATGTCCAAACGAACCCCGAAAAATCATAAAAATTCGCACAACACTCCTGTTGTTCTATGTTGGCATGAGAAAAAAAAGTTGAAAGCAATAAGAGGCAATGGATATCGTTTCGTCCCGAAAGGTCGGACGTTCCTTAGCGAAAACCATCATGCTTGTTGTGAGAAGCTCCGGTTTGTGAGAAGCATATACCGAAACCTGCCCCAAATGGGACAAATTTGTACCACGGTGTTGATGCCGCTCCATGATAGCATGCCAAGTTTCATGAATTTCAGACGAGTTTTGGTTTTACTAGAATTTAGAAACCAAGCATCTCAATGTTTTGCCGGCAATCAACGGTGCCCTGGTGTTTGAAATTCGTTCGCATTTCTTGCATGGGACCTAAGCATGCACCCAAGGACATAGATTTGATTTTTCAACCAATTTATATGCACTGGAGCATGCGCATGTAGTTCAAATTTGAATTATGCACATAAATGCATTGAAAACTCAGTTAATGCATAAAAATGTCCAAACGAACCCCGAAAAATCATAAAAATTCACACAACACTCCTATTGTTCTATGTTGCCACGAGAAAAAAAAACTTGAAAGCAATAAGAGGCAATGGATATCGTTTCATCCCAAAAGGTGGGACGTTCCCTACCGAAAACCATCATGCTTGTTGTAAGAAGCTCCGGTTTCTGAGAAGCATATACCCAAACCTGCCCCAAATGGGACAAAATTTGTACCACGGCATGTTGATGCCGCTACATGACAGAATGCCAAGTTTCATGATTTTTAGACGAGTTTTGGTTTTACTAGAATTTAAAAACCAGGCATCTCAATGTTTTGCCGGCAATCAACGGTGCCCTGGTGTTTGAAATTCGTTCCCATTTCTTGCATGGGACTTAAGCATGCACCCAAGGACACTGATTTGATTTTTCAACCAATTTATATGCACTGGAGCATGCGCATGTAGTTCAAATTTGAATTATGCACATAAATGCACTGAAAAATCAGTTAATGCATAAAAATGTCCAAACGAACCGCGAAAAATCACAAAAATTCACACAACACTCCTGTTGTTCTATGTTGGCATGAGAAAAAAAAGTTGAAAGCAATAAGAGGCAATGCATATCGTTTCGTCCCGAAAGGTCGGACGTTCCTTACCGAAAACCATCTTGCTTGTTGTGAGAAGCTCCGGTTTGTGAGAAGCATATACCGAAACCTGCCCCAAATGGGACAAATTTGTACCACGGTGTTGATGCCGCTCCATGATAGCATGCCAAGTTTCATGAATTTCAGACGAGTTTTGGTTTTACTAGAATTTAGAAACCATGCATCTCAATGTTTTGCCGGCAATCAACGGTGCCCTGGTGTTTGAAATTCGTTCCCATTTCTTGCATGGGACCTAAGCATGCACCCAAGGACACAGATTTGATTTTTCAACCAATTTATATGCACTGGAGCATGCGCATGTAGTTCAAATTTGAATTATGCACATAAATGCATTGAAAACTCAGTTAATGCATAAAAATGTCCAAACGAACCCCGAAAGATCATAAAAACTCACACAACACTCCTGTTGTTCTATGTTGGCATGAGAAAAAAAAGTTGAAAGCAATAAGAGGCAATGGATATCGTTTCGACCCGAAAGGTCGGACGTTCCTTACCGAAAACCATCATGCTTGTTGTGAGAAGCTCCGGTTTGTGAGAAGCATATACCGAAACCTGCCCCAAATGGGACAAAGTTTGTACCACGGTGTTGATGCCGCTCCATGATAGCATGCCAAGTTTCATGAATTTCAGACGAGTTTTGGTTTTACTAGAATTTAGAAACCAGGCATCTCAATGTTTTGCCGGCAATCAACGGTGCCCTGGGTTTGAAATTCATTCCCATTTCTTGCATGGGGCCTAAGCATGCACCCAAGGACACAGATTTGATTTTTCAACCAATTTATATGCACTGGAGCATGCGCATGTAGTTCAAATTTGAATTATGCACATAAATGCATTGAAAACTCAGTTAATGCATAAAAATGTCCAAGCGAACCCCGAAAAATCGTAAAAATTCACACAACACTCCTGTTGTTCTATGTTGCCACGAGAAAAAAAACTTGAAAGCAATAAGAGGCAATGGATATCGTTTCATCCCCAAAGGTGGGACGTTCCCTACCGAAAACCATCATGCTTGTTGTGAGAAGCTCCGGTTTCTGAGAAGCATATACCCAAACCTGCCCCAAATGGGACAAAATTTCTACCACGGCATGTTGATTCTGCTACATGATAGCATGCCAAAGTTTCATGAATTTCAGACGAGTTTTGGTTTTACTAGAATTTAAAAACCAGGCATCTCAATGTTTTGCCGGCAATCAACGGTGCCCTGGTGTTTGAAATACGTTCCCATTTCTTGCATGGGACCTAAGCATGCACCCAAGGACACTGATTTGATTTTTCAACCAATTTATATGCACTGAGCATGCGCATGTAGTTCAAATTTGAATTATGCACATCAATGCATTGAAAACTCAGTTAATGCATAAAAATGTCCAAACGAACCCCGAAAAATCATAAAAATTCACACAACACTCCTGTTGTTCTATGTTGGCATGAGAAAAAAAAGTTGAAAGCAATAAGAGGCAATGGATATCGTTTCGTCCCGAAAGGTCGGATGTTCCTTACCGAAAACAATCATGCTTGTTGTGAGAAGCTCCGGTTTGTGAGAAGTATATACCGAAACCTGTCCCAAATGGGACATAATTTGTACCACGGTGTTGATGCCGCTCCATGATAGCATGCCAAGTTTCATGAATTTCAGACGAGTTTTGGTTTTACTAGAATTTAGAAACCAGGCATCTCAATGTTTTGCCGGCAATCAACGGTGCCCTGGGGTTTAAAATTCATTCCCATTTCTTGCATGGGACCTATGCATGCACCCAAGGACACCACGTTGATTTTTCAACCAATTTATATGCACTGGAGCACGCGCATGTAGTTCAAATTTGAATTATGCACATAAATGCATTGAAAACTCAGTTAATGCATAAAAATGTCCAAACGAACCCCGAAAAATCATAAAAATTCACACAACACTCCTGTTGTTCTATGTTGCCACGAGAAAAGAACTTGAAAGCAATAAGAGGCAATGGATATCGTTTCGTCCTGAAAGGTCGGACGTTCCTTACCGAAACCATCATGCTTGTTGTGAGAAGCTCTGGTTTGTGAGAAGCTATGGTTTGTGAGAAGCATATACCCAAACCTGCCCCAAATGGGACAAAATTTGTACCATGGCATGTTGATGCCACGCCATGATAGCCTGCCAAGTTTCATGAATTTCAGACGAGTTTTGGATTTACTAGAATTTAAAAACAAGGCATCTCAATGTTTGCCTGCAATGAACGGTGCCCTGGTGTTTAAAATTCATTCCCATTTCCTGCATGGGACCTAAGCATGCACCCAAGGACACAACTTTGATTTTTCAACCAATTTATATGCACTGGAGCATGCGCATGTAGTTCAAATTTGAATTATGCACATAAATGCATTGAAAACCCAGTTAATGCATAAAAATGTCCAAACGAACCCCGAAAAATCATAAAAATTCACATAACACTCCTGTTGTTCTATGTTGCCATGAGAAAAAAAACTTGAAAGCAATAAGAGGCAATGGATATCGTTTCATCCCCAAAGGTGGGACGTTCCCTACCGATAACCATCATGCTTGTTGTGAGAAGCTCCGGTTTCTCAGAAGCATATACCAAACCTGCCCCAAATGGGACAAAATTTGTACCACGGTGGTGATGCCGCTCCATGATAGCATGCCAAGTTTCATGAATTTCAGACGAGTTTTGGATTTACTAGAATTTAAAAACAAGGCATCTCAATGTTTGCCGGCAATCAACGGTGCCCTGGTGTTTAAAATTCGTTCCCGTTTCTTGCATGGGACCTAAGCATGCACCCAAGGACACAACTTTGATTTTTCAACCAATTTATATGCAGTGGAGCATGCGCATGTAGTTCAAATTTGAATTATGCACATAAATGCATTGAAAACTCAGTTGATGCATAAAAATGTCCAAATAAACCCCGAAAAATAATAAAAATTCACACAACACTCCTGTTGTTCTATGTTGCCACGAGAAAAAAAATCTTGAAAGCAATAAGAGGCAATGGATATCGTTTCATCCCCAAAGGTGGGACGTTCCCTACCGAAAACCATCACGCTTGTTGTGAGAAGCTCCGGTTTCTGAGCAGCATATACACGAACCTGCCCCAAATGGGACAAAATTTTCACCACGCTGTTGATGCCGCTCCATGATAGCATGCCAAGTTTCATGAATTTCAGACGAGTTTTGGTTTTACTAGAATATTAAAACCAGGCATCTCAATGTTTTGCCGGCAATAGACGGTGCCCTGGTGTTTGAAATTCATTCCCATTTCTTGCATGGGACCTAAGCATGCACCCAAGGACACAGATTTGATTTTTCAACCAATTTATATGCACTGGAGCATGCGCATGTAGTTCAAATTTGAATTATGCACATAAATGCATTGAAAACTCAGTTAATGCATAAAAATGTCCATACGAACCCCGAAAAATCACAAAAATTCACACAACACTCCTGTTGTTCTATGTTGGCACGAGAAAAAAAAGTTGAAAGCAATAAGAGGCAATGGATATCGTTTCGTCCCGAAAGGTCGGACGTTCCTTACCGAAAACCATCATGCTTGTTGTGAGAAGCTCTGGTTTGTGAGAAGCTATGGTTTGTGAGAAGCATATACCCAAACCTGCCCCAAATGGGCCAAAATTTGTACCATGGCATGTTGATGCCACGCCATGATAGCCTGCCAAGTTTCATGAATTTCAGACGAGTTTTGGATTTACTAGAATTTAAAAACAAGGCATCTCAATGTTTGCCTGCAATGAACGGTGCCCTGGTGTTTAAAATTCATTCCCATTTCTTGGATGGGACCTAAGCATGCACCCAAGGACACAACTTTGATTTTTCAACCAATTTATATGCATTGGAGCATGCGCATGTAGTTCAAATTTGAATTATGCACATAAATGCATTGAAAACCCAGTTAATGCATAAAAATGTCCAAACGAACCCCGAAAAATCATAAAAATTCACATAACACTCCTGTTGTTCTAAGTTCCCATGAGAAAAAAAAACTTGAAAGCAATAAGAGGCAATGGATATCGTATCATCCCCAAAGGTGGCACGTTCCCAACCGATAACCATCACGCTTGTTGTGAGAAGCTCCGGTTTCTCAGAAGCATATACCCAAACCTGACCCAAATGGGACAAAATTTGTACCACGGTGTTGATGCCGCTCCATGATAGCATGCCAAGTTTCATGAATTTCAGACGAGTTTTGGTTTTACTAGAATTTAAAAACCAGGCATCTCAATGTTTCGCCGGCAATGAACGGTGCCCTGGTGTTTGAAATTCATTCCCATTTCTTGGATGGGACCTAAGCATGCACCCAAGGACACAGATTTGATTTTTCAATCAATTTGTATGCACTAGAGGATGCGCATGTAGTTCAAATTTGAATTATGCACATAAATGCATTGAAAACTCAGTTAATGCATAAAATTGTGCATACGAACCCCGAAAAATCACAAAAATTCACACAACACTCCTGTTGTTCTATGTTGGCACGAGAAAAAAAAGTTGAAAGCATTAAGAGGCAATGGATATCGTTTCGTCACGAAAGGTCGGACGTTCCTTACCGAAAACCATCATGCTTGTTCTGAGAAGCTCTGGTTTGTGAGAAGCATATACCCAAACCTGCCCCAAATGGGACAAAATTTGTACCATGGCATGTTGATGCCGCGCCATGATAGCATGCCAAGTTTCATGAATTTCAGACGAGTTTTGGATTTACTAGAATTTAAAAACAAGGCATCTCAATGTTTGCCGGCAATCAACGGTGCCCTGGTGTTTAAAATTCATTCCCATTTCTTGCATGGGACCTAAGCATGCACCCAAGGACACAACTTTGATTTTTCAAGCAATTTATATGCACTGGAGCATGCGCATGTAGTTCAAATTTGAATTATGCACATAAATGCATTGAAAACTCAGTTAATGCATCAAAAGGTCCAAATGAACCCCGAAAAATCATAAAAATTCACACAACACTCATGTTGTTCTATGTTGCGACGAGAAAAAAAATCTTGAAAGCAATAAGAGGCAATGGATATCGTTTCATCCCCAAAGGTGGGACGTTCCCTACCGAAAACCATCATGCTTGTCGTGAGAAGCTCCGGTTTCTGAGAAGCATATACCCAAACCTGCCCCAAATGGGACAAAATTTGTACCACGGTGTTGCTGCCGCTGCATGATAGCATGCCAAGTTTCATGAATTTCACACGAGTTTTGGTTTTACTAGAATATAAAAACCAGGCATCTCAATGTTTTGCCGACACTCAACGGTGCCCTGGTGTTTGAAATTCATTCCCATTTCTTGCATGGGACCTAAGCATGCACCCAAGGACACAGATTTGATTTTTCAACCAATTTATATGCACTGGAGCATGCGAATGTAGTTCAAATTTGAATTATGCACATAAATGCATTGAAAACTCAGTTAATGCATAAAAATGTCCATACGAACCCCAAAAAATCACAAAAATTCACACAACACTCCTGTTGTTCTATGTTGGCACGAGAAAAAAAAGCTGAAAGCAATAAGAGGCAATGGATATCGTTTCGACCCGAAAGGTCGGACGTTCCTTACCGAAAACCATCATGCTTGTTCTGAGAAGCTCTGGTTTGTGAGAAGCATATACCCAAACCTACCCCAAATGGGACAAAATTTGTACCATGGCATGTTGATGCCGCGCCATGATAGCATGCCAAGTTTCATGAATTTCGGACGAGTTTTGGATTTACTAGAATTTAAAAACAAGGCATCTCAATGTTTGCCGGCAATCAACAGTGCACTGGTGTTTAAAATTCATTCCCATTTCTTGCATGGGACCTAAGCATGCACCCAAGGACACAACTTTGATTTTTCAACCAATTTATATGCACTCGAGCATGCGCATGTAGTTCAAATTTGAATTATGCACATAAATGCATTGAAAACTCAGTTAAATCATAAAAATGTCCAAACGAACCCCGAAAGATCATAAAAATTCACACAACACTCCTGTTGTTCTATGTTGGCATGAGAAAAAAAGTTGAAAGCAATAAGAGGCAATGGATATCGTTTCGTCCCGAAAGGTCGGACGTTCCTTACCGAAAACCATCATGCTTGTTGTGAGAAGCTCCGGTTTGTGAAAAGCATATACCGAAACCTGCCCCAAATGGGACAAAATTTGTACCACGGTGTTGATGCCGCTCCATGATAGCATGCCAAGTTTCATGAATTTCAGACGAGTTTTGGTTTTACTAGAATTTAGAAACCAGGCATCTCAATGTTTTGCCGGCAATCAACGGTGCCCTGGGGTTTGAAATTCATTCCCATTTCTTGCATGGGGCCTAAGCATGCACCCAAGGACACATATTTGATTTTTCAACCAATTTATATGCACTGGAGCATGCGCATGTAGTTCAAATTTGAATTATGCACATAAATGCATTGAAAACTCAGTTAATGCATAAAAATGTCCAAACGAACCCCGAAAAATCATAAAAATTCACACAACACTCCTGTTGTTCTATGTTGCCATGAGAAAAAAAAACTTGAAAGCAATAAGAGGCAATGGATATCGTTTCATCCCCAAAGGTGGGACGTTCCCTACCGAAAACCATCATGCTTGTTGTGAGAAGCTCCGGTTTCTGAGAAGCATATACCCAAACCTGCCCCAAATGGGACAAAATTTGTACCACGGCATGTTGATGCCGCTACATGATAGCATGCCAAGTTTCATGAATTTCAGACGAGTTTTGGTTTTACTAGAATTTAAAAACCAGGCATCTCAATGTTTTGCCCGCAATCAACGGTGCCCCTGGTGTTTGAAATTCATTCCCATTTCTTGCATGGGACCTAAGCATGCACCCAAGGACACTGATTTGATTTTTCAACCAATTCATATGCACTGGAGCATACGCATGTAGTTCAAATTTGAATTATGCACATAAATGCATTGAAAACTCAGTTAATGCATAAAAATGTCCAAACGAACCCCGAAAAATCATAGAAATTCACACAACACTCCTGTTGTTCTATGTTGCCATGAGAAAAAAAAACTTGAAAGCAATAAGAGGCAATGGATATCGTTTCATCCCCAAAGGTGGGACGTTCCCTACCGAAAACCATCATGCTTGTTGTGAGAAGCTCCGGTTTCTGAGAAGCATATACCCAAACCTGCCCCAAATGGGACAAAATTTGTACCACGGCATGTTGATGCCGCTACATGATAGCATGCCAAGTTTCATGAATTTCAGACGAGTTTTGGTTTTACTAGAATTTAAAAACCAGGCATCTCAATGTTTTGCCCGCAATCAACGGTGCCCCTGGTGTTTGAAATTCATTCCCATTTCTTGCATGGGACCTAAGCATGCACCCAAGGACACTGATTTGATTTCTCAACCAATTTATATGCACTGGAGCATGCGCATGTAGTTCAAATTTGAATTATGCACATAAATGCATTGAAAACTCAGTTAATGCATAAAAATGTCCAAACGAACCCCGAAAAATCATAAAAATTCACACAACACTCCTGTTGTTCTATGTTGGCATGAGAAAAAAAAGTTGAAAGCAATAAGAGGCCATGGATATCGTTTCGTCCCGAAAGGTCGGACGTTCCTTACCGAAAACCATCATGCTTGTTGTGAGAAGCTCCGGTTTGTGAGAAGCATATACCGAAACCTGCCCCAAATGGGACATAATTTGTACCACGGTGTTGATGCCGCTCCATGATAGCATGCCAAGTTTCATGAATTTCAGACGAGTTTTGGTTTTACTAGAATTTAGAAACCAGGCATCTCAATGTTTTGCCGGCAATCAACGGTGCCCTGGGGTTTGAAATTCATTCCCATTTTCTTGCATGGGGCCTAAGCATGCACCCAAGGACATAGATTTGATTTTTCAACCAATTTATATGCACTGGAGCGTGCGCATGTAGTTCAAATTTGAATTATGCACATAAATGCATTGAAAACTCAGTTAATGCATAAAAATGTCCAAACAAACCCCGAAAAATCATAAAAATTCACACAACACTCCTGTTGTTCTATGTTGGCACGAGAAAAAAAAATTGAAAGCAATAAGAGGCAATGGATATCGTTTCCTCCCGAAAGGTCGGATGTTCCTTACCGAAAACCATCATGCTTGTTCTGAGAAGCTCTGGTTTGTGAGAAGCATATACCCAAACCTGCCCCAAATGGGACAAAATTTGTACCATGGCATGTTGATGCCGCGCCATGATAGCATGCCAAGTTTCATGAATTTCAGACGAGTTTTGGATTTACTAGAATTTAAAAACAAGGCATCTCAATGTTTGCCGGCAATCAACGGTGCCCTGGTGTTTAAAATTCATTCCCATTTCTTGCATGGGACCTTAGCATGCACCCAAGGACACAACTTTGATTTTTCAAGTAATTTATATGCACTGGAGCATGCGCATGTAGTTCAAATTTGAATTATGCACATAAATGCATTGAAAACTCAGTTAATGCATAAAAAGGTCCAAATGAACCCCGAAAAATCATAAAAATTCACATAACACTCATGTTGTTCTATGTTGCGATGAGAAAAAAAATCTTGAAAGCAATCAGAGGCAATGGATATCGTTTCATCCCCAAAGGTGGGACGTTCCCTACCGAAAACCATCATGCTTGTTGTGAGAAGCTCCGGTTTCTGAGAAGCATATACCCAAACCTGCCCCAAATGGGACAAAATTTGTACCACGGTGTTGATGCCGCTGCATGATAGCATGCCAAGTTTCATGAATTTCAGACGAGTTTTGGTTTTACTAGAATATAAAAACCAGGCATCTCAATGTTTTGCCGACAATCAACGGTGCCCTGGTGTTTGAAATTCATTCCCATTTCTTGCATGGGACCTAAGCATGCACCCAAGGACACAGATTTGATTTTTCAACCAATTTATATGCACTGGAGCATGCGAATGTAGTTCAAATTTGAATTATGCACATAAATGCATTGAAAACTCAGTTAATGCATAAAAATGTCCATACGAACCCCAAAAAATCACAAAAATTCACACAACACTACTGTTGTTCTATGTTGGCACGAGAAAAAAAAGCTGAAAGCAATAAGAGGCAATGGATATCGTTTCGACCCGAAAGGTCGGACGTTCCTTACCGAAAACCATCATGCATGTTGAGAGAAGCTCTGGTTTGTGAGAAGCATATACCCAAACCTACCCCAAATGGGACAAAATTTGTACCATGGCATGTTGATGCCGCGCCATGATAGCATGCCAAGTTTCATGAATTTCGGACGAGTTTTGGATTTACTAGAATTTAAAAACAAGGCATCTCAATGTTTGCCGGCAATCAACGGTGCACTAGTGTTTAAAATTCATTCCCATTTCTTGCATGGGACCTAAGCATGCACCCAAGGACACAACTTTGATTTTTCAACCAATTTATATGCACTCGAGCATGCGCATGTAGTTCAAATTTGAATTATGCACATAAATGCATTGAAAACTCAGTTAATGCATAAAAATGTCCAAACGAACCCCGAAAGATCATAAAAATTCACACAACACTCCTGTTGTTCTATGTTGGCATGAGAAAAAAAAGTTGAAAGCAATAAGAGGCAATGGATATTGTTTCGTCCCGAAAGGTCGGACGTTCCTTACCGAAAACCATCATGCTTGTTGTGAGAAGCTCCGGTTTGTGAAAAGCATATACCGAAACCTGCCCCAAATGGGACAAAATTTGTACCACGGTGTTGATGCCGCTCCATGATAGCATGCCAAGTTTCATGAATTTCAGACGAGTTTTGGTTTTACTAGACTTTAGAAACCAGGCATCTCAATGTTTTGCCGGCAATCAACGGTGCCCTGGGGTTTGAAATTCATTCCCATTTCTTGCATGGGGCCTAAGCATGCACCCAATGACACATATTTGATTTTTCAACCAATTTTTATGCACTGGAGCATGCGCATGTAGTTCAAATTTGAATTATGCACATAAATGCATTGAAAACTCAGTTAATGCCTAAAAATGTCCAAACGAACCCCAAAAAATCTTAAAAATTCACACAACACTCCTGTTGTTCTATGTTGCCTTGAGAAAAAAAACTTGAAAGCAATAAGAGGCAATGGATATCGTTTCATCCCCAAAGGTGGGACGTTCCCTACCGAAAACCATCATGCTTGTTGTGAGAAGCTCCGGTTTCTGAGAAGCATATACCCAAACCTGCCCCAAATGGGACAAAATTTGTACCACGGCATGTTGATGCCGCTACATGACAGCATGCCAAGTTTCATGAATTTCAGACGAGTTTTGGTTTTACTAGAATTTAAAAACCAGGCATCTCAATGTTTTGCCCGCAATCAACGGTGCCCTGGTGTTTGAAATTCGTTCACATTTCTTGCATGGGACATAAGCATGCACCCAAGGACACTGATTTGATTTTTCAACCAATTTATATGCACTGGAGCATGCGCATGTAGTTCAAATTTGAATTATGCACATAAATGCATTGAAAACTCAGTTAATGTATAAAAATGTCCAAACGAACCCCGAAAAATCATAAAAATTCACACAACACTCCTGTTGTTCTATGTTGGCATGAGAAAAAAAAGTTGAAAGCAATAAGAGGCCATGGATATCGTTTCGTCCCGAAAGGCCAGACGTTCCTTACCGAAAACCATCATGCTTGTTGTGAGAAGCTCCGGTTTGTGAGAAGCATATACCGAAACCTGCCCCAAATGGGACATAATTTGTACCACGGTGTTGATGCCGCTCCATGATAGCATGCCAAGTTTCATGAATTTCAGACGAGTTTTGGTTTTACTAGAATTTAGAAACCAGGCATGTCAATGTTTTGCCGGCAATCAACGGTGCCCTGGGGTTTGAAATTCATTCCCATTTCTTGCATGGGGCCAAAGCATGCACCCAAGGACATAGATTTGGTTTTTCAACCAATTTATATGCACTGGAGCATGTGCATGTAGTTCAAATTTGAATTATGCACATAAATGCATTGAAAACTCAGTTAATGCATAAAAATGTCCAAACAAACCCCGAAAAATCATAAAAATTCACACAACACTCATGTTGTTCTATGTTGGCACGAGAAAAAAAATTGAAAGCAATAAGAGGCAATGGATATCGTTTCGTCCCGAAAGGTCGGATGTTCCTTACCGAAAACCATCATGCTTGTTGTGAGAAGCTCTGGTTTGTGAGAAGCTATGGTTTGTGCGAAGCATATACCCAAACCTGCCCCAAATGGGACAAAATTTGTAGCATGGCATGTTGATGCCGCGCCATGATAGCCTGCCAAGTTTCATGAATTTCAGACGAGTTTTGGATTTACTAGAATTTAAAAACAAGGCATCTCAATGTTTGCCGGCAATGAACGGTGCCCTGGTGTTTAAAATTCATTCCCATTTCTTGCATGGGACCTAAGCATGCACCCAAGGACACAACTTTGATTTTTCAACCAATTTATATGCACTGGAGCATGCGCATGTAGTTCAAATTTGAATTATGCACGTAAATGCATTGAAAACCCAGTTAATGCATAAAAATGTCCAAACGAACCCCGAAAAATCATAAAAATTCACATAACACTCCTGTTGTTCTATGTTGCCATGAGAAAAAAAACTTGAAAGCAATAAGAGGCAATGGATATCGTTTCATCCCCAAAGGTGGGACGTTCCCTACCGATAACCATCATGCTTGTTGTGAGAAGCTTCGGTTTCTCAGAAGCATATACCCAAACCTGCCCCAAACGGGACAAAATTTGTACCATGGTGTTGATGCCGCTCCACGATAGCATGCCAAGTTTCATCAATTTCAGACGAGTTTTCGATTTACTAGAATTTAAAAACAAGGCATCTCAATGTTTGCCGGCAATCAACGGTGCCCTTGGGTTTGAAATTCATTCCCATTTCTTGCATGGGGCCTAAGCATGCACCCAAGGACATAGATTTGATTTTTCAACCAATTTATATCCACTGGAGCATGCGCATGTAGTTCAAATTTGAATTATGCACATAAATGCATTGAAAACTCAGTTAATGCATAAAAATGTCCATACGAACCCCAAAAAATCACAAAAATTCACACAACACTCCTGTTGTTCTATGTTGGCACGAGAAAAAAAAGTTGAAAGCAATAAGAGGCAATGGATATCGTTTCGTCCCGAAAGCTCGGACGTTCCTTACCGAAAACCATCATGCTTGTTGTCAGAAGCTCTGGTTTGTGAGAAGCTATGGTTTGTGAGAAGCATATACCCAAACCTGCCCCAAATAGGACAAAATTTCTACCATGGCATGTTGATGCCACGCCATGATAGCCTGCCAAGTTTCATGAATTTCAGACGAGTTTTGGATTTACTAGAATTTAAAAACAAGGCATCTCAATGTTTGCCTGCAATGAAAGGTGCCCTGGTGTTTAAAATTCATTCCCATTTCTTGCATGGGACCTAAGCATGCACCCAATGACACGACTTTGATTTTCCAACCAATTTATATGCACTGGAGCATGCGCATGTAGTTCAAATTTGAATTATGCACATAAATGCATTGAAAACCCAGTTAATGCATAAAAATGTCCAAACGAACCCCGAAAAATCATAAACATTCACATAACACTCCTGTTGTTCTATGTTGCCATGAGAAAAAAAACTTGAAAGCAATAAGAGGCAATGGATATCGTATCATCCCCAAAGGTGGCACGTTCCCAACCGATAACCATCACGCTTGTTGTGAGAAGCTCCGGTTTCTCAGAAGCATATACCCAAACCTGCACCAAATGGGACAAAATTTGTACCACGGTGTTGATGCCGCTCCATGATAGCATGCCAAGTTTCATGAATTTCAGACGAGTTTTCGTTTTACTAGAATATAAAAACCAGGCATCTCAATGTTTTGCCGGCAATGAACGGTGCCCTGGTGTTTGAGATTCATTCCCATTTCATGCATGGGACCTAAGCATGCACCCAAGGACACAGATTTGATTTTTCAACCAATTTATATGCACTGGAGCATGCGAATGTAGTTCAAATTTGAATTATGCACATAAATGCATTAAAAACTCAGTTAATGCATAAAAATGTCCATACGAACCCCAAAAAATCACAAAAATTCACACAACACTCCTGTTGTTCTATGTTGGCACGAGAAAAAAAAGCTAAAAGCAATAAGAGGCAATGGATATCGTTTCGACCCGAAAGGTCGGACGTTCCTTACCGAAAACCATCATGCTTGTTCTGAGAAGCTCTGGTTTGTGAGAAGCATATACCCAAACCTACCCCAAATGGGAGAAAATTTGTACCATGGCATGTTGATGCCGCGCCATGATAGCATGCCAAGTTTCATGAATTTCGGACGAGTTTTGGATTTACTAGAATTTAAAAACAAGGCATCTTAATGTTTGCCGGCAATCAACGGTGCCCTGGTGTTTAAAGTTCATTCCCATTTCTTGCATGGGACCTAAGCATGCACCCAAGGACACAACTTTGATTTTTCAACCAATTTATATGCACTGGAGCATGCGCATGTAGTTCAAATTTGAATTATGCACATAAATGCATTGAAAACTCAGTTAATGCATAAAAATGTGCAAATGAACCCCGAAAAATAATAAAAATTCACACAACACTCCTGTTGTTCTATGTTGCCACGAGAAAAAAAAATCTTGAAAGCAATAAGAGGCAATGGATATCGTTTCATCCCCAAAGGTGGGACGTTCCCTACCGAAAACCATCATGCTTGTTGTGAGAAGCTCCGGTTTCTGAGAAGCATATACACAAACCTGCCCCAAATGGGACAAAATTTGTACCACGGTGTTGATGCCGCTCCATGATAGCGTGCCAAGTTTCATGAATTTCAGACGAGTTTTGGTTTTACTAGAATATTAAAACCAGGCATCTCAATGTTTTTCCGGCAATAGACGGTGCCCTGGTGCTTGAAATTCATTCCCATTTCTTGCATGGGACCTAAGCATGCACCCAAGGACACAACTTTGATTTTTCAACCAATTTATATGCACTGGAGCATGTGCATGTAGTTCAAATTTGAATTATGCACATAAATGCATTGAAAACTCAGTTAATGCATAAAAATGTCCAAACGAACCCCAAAAAATCATAAAAATTCACAAAACACTCCTGTTGTTCTATGTTGCCATGAGAAAAATACTTGAAAGCAATAAGAGGCAATGGATATCGTTTCATCCCCAAAGGTGGGACGTTCCCTACCGAAAACCATCATGCTTGTTGTGAGAAGCTCCGGTTTCTGAGAAGGATATACCCAAACCTGCCCCAAATGGGACAAAATTTGTACCACGGCATGTTGATGCCGCTACATGATAGCATGCCAAGTTTCATGAATTTCAGACGAGTTTTGGTTTTACTAGAATTTAAAAACCAGGCATCTCAATGTTTTGCCGACAATCAACGGTGCCCTGGTGTGTTTGAAATTCATTCCCATTTCTTGCATGGGACCTAAGCATGCACCCAAGGACACAAATTTGATTTTTCAACCAATTTATATGCACTGGAGCATGCACATGCAGTTCAAATTTGAATTATGCACATAAATGCATTGAAAACTCAGTTAATGTATAAAAATGTCCAAACGAACCCCGAAAAATCATAAAAATTCACACAACACTCCTGTTGTTCTATGTTGCCACGAGAAAAAAAACATGAAACCAATAAGAGGCAATGGATATCGTTTCATCCCCAAAGGTGGGTCGTTCCCTACCGATAACCATCATGCTTGTTGTGAGAAGCTCCGATTTCTGAGAAGCATATACCCAAACCTGCCCCAAATGGGACAAAATTTGTACCACGGTGTTGATGCCGCTCCATGATAGCATGCCAAGTTTCATGAATTTCAGACGAGTTTTGGTTTTACTAGAATTTAAAAACTAGGCATCTCAATGTTTTGCCGACAATCAACGATGCCCTGGTGTTTGAAATTCATTCCCATTTCTTGCATGGGACCCAAGCATGCACCCAAGGACACAGATTTGATTTTTCAACCAATTTATATGCACTGGAGCATGCGCATGTAGTTCAAATTTGAATTATGCACATAAATGCATTGAAAACTCACTTAATGCATAAAAATGTCCATACGAACCCAGAAAAATCACAAAAATTCACACAACACTCCTGTTGTTCTATGTTGGCATGAGAAAAAAAAGTTGAAAGCAATAAGAGGCAATGGATATCGTTTCGTCCCGAATGGTCGGACGTTCCTTACCGAAAACCATCATGCTTGTTGTGAGAAGCTCTGGTTTGTGAGAAGCATATACCCAAACCTGCCCCAAATGGGACAAAATTTGTACCATGGCATGTTGATGCCGCGCCACGATAGCATGCCAAGTTCCATGAATTTCAGACGAGTTTTGGTTTTACTAGAATTTAAAAACAAGGCATCTCAATGTTTGCCGGCAATCAACGGTGCCCTGGTGTTTAAAACCCATTCGCATTTCTTGCATGGGACCTAAGCATGCACCCAAGGACACAACATTGATTTTTCAACCTATTTATATGCACTGGAGCATGCGCATGTAGTTCAAATTTGAATTATGCACGTAAATGCATTGAAAACTCAGTTAATGCATAAAAATGTCCAAACGAACCCCGAAAAATCATAAAAATTCACACAACACTCCTGTTGTTCTATGTTGCCACGAGAAAAAAATCTTGAAAGCAATAAGAGGCAATGGATATCGTTTCATCCCCAAAGGTGGGACGTGCCCTACCGAAAACCGTCATGCTTGTTGTGAGAAGCTCCGGTTTCTGAGAAGCATATACCCAAACCTGCCCCAAATGGGACAAAATTTGTACCACGGTGTTGATGCCGCTCCATGATAGCATCCCAAGTTTCATGAATTTCAGATGAGTTTTGGTTTTACTAGAATTTAAAAACCAGGTATATCAATGTTTTGCCGACAATCAACGGTGCCCTGGTGTGTTTGAAATTCATTCCCATTTGTTGCATGGGACCTAAGCATGCACCCAAGGACACAAATTTGATTTTTCAACCAATTTATATGCACTGGAGCATGCACATGTAGTTCAAATTTGAATTATGCACATAAATGCATTGAAAACTCAGTTAATGCATAAAAATGTCCAAACGAACCCCGAAAAATCATAAAAATTCACACAACACTCCTGTTGTTCTATGTTGCCACGAGAAAAAAAACATGAAACCAATAAGAGGCAATGGATATCGTTTCATCCCCAAAGGTGGGACGTGCCCTACCGAAAACCGTCATGCTTGTTGTGAGAAGCTCCGGTTTCTGAGAAGCATATACCCAAACCTGCCCCAAATGGGACAAAATTTGTACCACGGTGTTGATGCCGCTCCATGATAGCATCCCAAGTTTCATGAATTTCAGACGAGTTTTGGTTTTACTAGAATTTAAAAACTAGGCATCTCAATGTTTGCTGGCAATCAACGGTGCCCTGGTGTTTAAAACCCATTCGCATTTCTTGCATGGGACCTAAGCATGCACCCAAGGACACAGATTTGATTTTTCAACCAATTTATATGCACTGGAGCATGCGCATGTAGTTCAAATTTGAATTATGCACATAAATGCATTTAAAACCCAGTTAATGCATAAAAATGTCCAAACGAACCCCGAAAAATCATAAAAATTCACACAACACTCCTGTTCTTCTATGTTGGCATGAGAAAAAAAAGTTGAAAGCAATAAGAGGCAATGGATATCGTTTCGTCCCGAATGGTCGGACGTTCCTTACCGAAAACCATCATGCTTGTTGTGAGAAGCTCTGGTTTGTGAGAAGCATATACCCAAACCTGCCCCAAATGGGACAAAATTTGTACCATGGCATGTTGATGCCGCGCCATGATAGCATGCCAAGTTTCATGAATTTCAGACGTGTTTTGGGTTTACTAGAATTTAAAAACAAGGCATCTCAATGTTTGCCGGCAATCAACGGTGCCCTGGTGTTTAAAACCCATTCCCATTTCTTGCATGGGACCTAAGCATGGACCCAAGGACACAACATTGATTTTTCAACCTATTTATATGCACTGGAGCATGCGCATGTAGTTCAAATTTGAATTATGCACATAAATGCATTGAAAACTCAGTTAATGCATAAAAATGTCCAAACGAACCCCGAAAAATCATAAAAATTCACACAACACTCCTGTTGTTCTATGTTGCCATGAGAAAAAAACTTGAAAGCAATAAGAGGCAATGGATACCGTTTCATCCCCAAAGGTTGGACGTTCCCTACCGAAAACCGTCATGCTTGTTGTGAGAAGCTCCGGTTTCTGAGAAGCAAATACCCAAACCTGCCCCAAATGGGACAGAATTTGTACCACGGTGTTGATGCCGCTCCATGATAGCATCCCAAGTTTCATGAATTTCAGATGAGTTTTGGTTTTACTAGAATTTAAAAACCAGGTATCTCAATGTTTTGCCGACAATCAACGGTGCCCTGGTGTGTTTGAAATTCATTCCCATTTCTTGCATGGGACCTAAGCATGCACCCAAGGACACAAATTTGATTTTTCAACCAATTTATATGCACTGGAGCATGCACATGTAGTTCAAATTTGAATTATGCACATAAATGCATTGAAAACTCAGTTAATGCATAAAAATGTCCAAACGAACCCCGAAAAATCATAAAAATTCACACAACACTCCTGTTGTTCTATGTTGCCATGAGAAAAAAAAACATGAAACCAATAAGAGGCAATGGATATCGTTTCATCCCCAAAGGTGGGACGTTCCCTACCGATAACCGTCATGCTTGTTGTGAGAAGCTCCGGTTTCTGAGAAGCATATACCCAAACCTTCCCCAAATGGGACAAAATTTGTACCACGGTGTTGATGCCGCTCCATGATAGCATGCCAAGTTTCATGAATTTCAGACGAGTTTTGGTTTTACTAGAATTTAAAAACTAGGCATCTCAATGTTTTGCCGACAATCAACGGTGCCCTGGTTTTTGAAATTCATTCCCATTTCTTGCATGGGACCTAAGCATGCACCCAAGGACACAGATTTGATTTTTCAACCAATTTATATGCACTGGAGCATGCGCATGTAGTTCAAATTTGAATTATGCACATAAATGCATTGAAAACTCAGTTAATGCATAAAAATGTCCATACGAACCCAGAAAAATCACAAAAATCCACACAACACTCCTGTTGTTCTATGTTGGCACGAGAAAAAAAAGTTGAAAGCAACAAGAGGCAATGGATATCGTTTCGTCCCGAATGGTCGGACGTTCCTTACCGAAAACCATCATGCTTGTTGTGAGAAGCTCTGGTTTGTGAGAAGCATATACCCAAACCTGCCCCAAATGGGACAAAATTTGTACCATGGCATGTTGATGCCGCGCCATGATAGCATGCCAAGTTTCATGAATTTCAGACGAGTGTTGGGTTTACTAGAATTTAAAAACAAGGCATCTCAATGTTTGCCGGCAATCAACGGTGCCCTGGTGTTTAAAACCCATTCCCATTTCTTGCATGGGACCTAAGCATGCACCCAAGGACACAACATTGATTTTTCAACCAATTTATATGCACTGGAGCATGCGCATGTAGTTCAAATTTGAATTATGCACATAAATGCATTGAAAACTCAGTTAATGCATAAAAATGTCCAAACGAACCCCGAAAAATCATAAAAATTCACACAACACTCCTGTTGTTCTATGTTGCCACGAGAAAAAAAAACTTGAAAGCAATAAGAGGCAATGGAAATCGTTTCATCCCCAAAGGTGGGACGTTCCCTACTGAAAACCATCATGATTGTTGTGAGAAGCTCCGGTTTCTGAGAAGCATATACCCAAACCTGCCTCAAATGGGACAAAATTTGTACCACGGTGTTGATGCCGCTCCATGATAGCATGCCAAGTTTCATGAATTTCAGACGAGTTTTGGTTTTACTAGAATTTAAAAACCAGGCATCTCAATGTTTTGCCGGCAATCAATGATGCCCTGGTGTTTGAAATTCATTCCCATTTCTTGCATGGGACCTAAGCATGCACCCAAGGACATAGATTTGATTTTTCCACCAATTTATATGCACTGGAGCATGCGCATGTAGTTCAAATTTGAATTATGCACATAAATGCATTGAAAACTCAGTTAATGCATAAAAATGTCCATACGAACCCCGAAAAATCACAAAAATTCACACAAAACTCCTGTTGTTCTATGTTGGCATGAGAAGAAAAAGTTGAAAGCAATAAGAGGCAATGGATACCGTTTCGTCTCGAAAGGTTGGACATTCCTTACCGAAAACCATCATGCTTGTTGTGAGAAGCTCTGGTTTGTGAGAAGCATATACCCAAACCTGCCCCAAATGGGACAAAATTTGTACCATGGCATGTTGATGCCGCGCCATGATAGCATGCCAAGTTTCAGGAATTTCAGACGAGTTTTGGATTTACTAGAATTTAAAAACAAGGCATCTCAATGTTTGCCGGCAATCAACGGTGCCCTGGTGTTTAAAATTCATTCCCATTCTTGCATGGGACCTAAGCATGCACCCAAGGACACAACATTGATTTTTCAACCAATTTATATGCACTTGAGCATGCGCATGTAGTTCAAATTTGAATTATGCACATAACTGCATTGAAAACTCAGTTAATGTGTCACATCCTAGCTAGTTCATGCATTAGAGTGTTGCATCATGTCTACTTTTCACAGAAACTTGAAATGGGGATGCCCGAAACCCCCAGCACCCCCCCTGAACACAACTAGGGCTTACTAAAATCCTTTTTAATGAACCTGAAATGCCCTCCATAAATGTTCACCATCTTTGGTCCTAGCTAAACCTCTGCCAAAAATGGTTTCATATTTTTGGAGGCTATTCTGGATTTTTCACCAAGCCATAAGTATTTGCATTTGGGCAATTTAAATCCTATAAATATTTTAAAATGCCCAAATAATCTTGAAGGTATTTTTAGGCTGTTGAGAATAATTTCAAATGTGCCTCTGAATATTTCCAGGATTTTCCTAAATGAAATAGTATTACTACTATTTCAAAACACAGAACAGAAATAAATAAAAAGAGAAAAACAGAAAGCAAAGAGGACTTACCTGGCAGCCCACTGGCCGGCCCAGCACTGTGCTGGCCCGCGCCAGTCAGCTGCTTGCTCTCGGCAGAGCAGGCAGAGAGGTGACGCCGGCGTGCGTGAGCTCGCCACGGCGCCACCTGCTTGCCGCCTCGCCCGTGGACGAGCTGGACGACCTCCACGACGCGCCCCCGAGCCCCTGGACATCCCCTTTCTCCCCCATCGCCTCTCCCTCGCCTTCCTCCACCATGGCCGACGCAGCCGCTGCCACCTCGCCGGAGTAGCCGTAGCCACCGTCGTCCTCACGCCGCCCCACCGTGTCCAGCAGCTCCGCCGTCGCCTTCTCCTTCGAGTGAGTCGAGCCCCGAGCGCTCGCTTGCCCCGAAGCCACCGCTCCGACCTCGCCTTCGCCGCTCACCGTCGGAGATCCCCTTCGCCGTCACCACCGCAGCAGCTCGACCCCGACAGCGCCACTTAGCTCATCCCCTCCGCCGTGAGCTTCTGCACCTTCCTATCCTCTCCATTCTCCCTCTCGAGCTCCGTAGCCACTGCACGTAGCTCACCCGCAACACCGCCGCACGAGCTCGTCGCCGACGAGGCTCCGGCCATCCAACGGTCGCACCACCATGGCCGTTAGCTCCACTGCATCGCCAGGAGCCCGTAGCACCATCGCACGCCCCTCGCCGTGCTCTCTAGCGACGGGTTCGACCACAGCCGTACCCCGGCAGCCGCACGGCTCGTCGCCGGCGTCGATTCCGGCGACCCCGAGCTCCACCACCACCACCAGTCGATGCGGTTTGCTCCCAGCTACACGTAGGTGCTCTCCGCCGTCCATTTGGTCGCCGGAGGAGGAATCCCGCACTCCACCGCCGCGTCTGGACGTCGCCGGCGGCTAAACGCCGGCGAGTCAGCGTGGTTTGACCACGGGTTGACTCCCCAGAGTCACTGACAAGTGGGGCCCGCCTACTAATTAACCTGGGTTAGGATTAAGTTAATTCTAATTAGTTTAATTACCTAACAATGACACTGACGCAGGGGACCCACACGTCAGGTTTGACCTGGACGACCCCGTTGACCACTGACGTCATCATGACACACTAGTGACGTATTAAGCAATTTAATTACTGGAATTATTCTTATATAGGAAATTCCAGAAATTATCACAAACTTCAAAAAATCATAGAAAATAATCTATAGCTCAGAATGAAAAGATTTATAGATGAAAGATGATCAGAAAAATCCATTCTATCCATCTGTACTGGTTTCATGCATGTTTAAGCAAGTCAACCTACTGGTTTATGCAAAACAAGTTAAAGCACTAACATGGGCCATTTATGAACTTGGAATTTGGATCTTTGATTCAAAATAGTCCAAACCCATCTGGTCTTAGTTGCATTAGCCCAATACAACCATTTTGCCATGTCTCATGCATGCATCATATTGTTGCACTTGCTTGGTGTTGATCGTGCTTCGTTGTGTTCATCGTGGTAGGTCCTGCCTCCGAGGATATTCACGAGTATCCAACTGAAGGGCAGTATCCCACCACCACTCCGTCAGGCAAGCAACCCGTTGATCATTTCGATACAAACCCATCTTCTCGCTTCTGCTCTCATTTACTGCATTAAGACAACGCGATTCAAACTGCTGTGTGTTGCGGTAGTTGAACCCACTTTCCTTTGCATGACCTGTCATTGCCACAGTAACTAGATGAAACCCACTAGCATGTGTAGGAGTTGATTGAGCCATGTTGTGTTCCTACAATGCTATGCTTGCTACGCTTAGAGTCGTGTCAGGTCTGGCTCATCCGGGTGATGAACTAGAGTGAAAGCGTGTGTCGGTAATGAGAGTGAGGTGTTGAATACGATTTGGTAAAGGTATCGATGGGAGGCCATGTAGGAGTACATGGTGGGTTGTTTCATTGAGACCGTCCCTAAGAACTGAGATCTGTATGCGTGATTTAAGATTCAGCTACTACCACGCATTGGGCCCGAAACCAATGGACCCCCTCGGCTTCTTAATCACCCTTGTCCTCTGTCCAGGAGTTGCACGTAGTTTCTGGTGTTTGTAGTAAGCTGGAGGCCGTGGACAGCGCTGACCAAGGGGTGGGCTGTGATGCGGTAGGCTCGTGTCACGGTGTACCGAGTCGCCCGTTTGGTGTCCGGGAACCCTGCACACATCGTTTGGGGCCGTATGTGGAAACCTCGGCCGGACTCCCTGCGGATGGAACCTAAATAGGCGATAAACCTGGACTAGAGACTTGAGTGTTTGGGTAGGCTGTGGCCGACACCCACGTTGGGCTTCCGCTTGAAGGTTGCTGAGTACACGTCGTGTAGCGACGGTAAGTGGTGAGAGCGTGTGTGACGAAGTACACCCCTGCATGGTATAAAACTATTCGAATAGCCGCGTCCGCGGTAAAGGACTACTTGGTCGCTTATGCAGTTCATAGACAAGTAAATGGATACTATTAAAAGCCTCAAGATAAGTGTGAGTACCGCGGATGGCTCTCTCGTGGGATGACGAGGGAGGATCCACGGTGGAGTATTGAGATGGTGATTAGTGGATTCGTGTGCGAAAACTATTTCACAAGTGGTGTCTCGTAGGATAGCTTAGCCAAGAGTCAAAGCTGGCTTGCTGCAATAACTCCACTGCCTTCTTGAGAATGAACATGTATAGTAGGATCTGTTGCAAGACTTGCTGAGTACCTTTGTCTCATGTTGCTTCAATTACTGTTTTCAGACGACAACACCGCCCCTTCCGATGGGTTCTACGTAGAACTCGACGACGACGAGTGACTTGCCACCCAGGTGGTGATCTAGGCTTGTGAAGGGCCTACGTAGATAGACAGGCTTCGTCAAGCCTTCTTCATTTCTAGTGTCTGTACCCAGACAAGTTGCTTCCGCATGTGCTTGTATGATTGTATGACTTGAGTGTCGGGTCTTGTGACCCCTATCTGTATGAACAAGTTATGTAAGGCTCTCTGGAGCCCTTTAAATAAAGTACTTTGAGTTGTAGAGTTTTGTTGTGATGCCATGTTGTATTTGCACATATCGAGCATATTGTGTGTATGATTGAAATGCTTGGTATGTGTGGGATCCGACTATCTAGTTGTTTATCCTTGGCAGCCTCTCTTATGGGGAAATGTAGTCTAGTGCCTCCTTGAGCCATAGTAGTCCGCTACAGCCCGGTTCACCGGAGTCCTGCTAGCCCAGCACTACTGCTCTGGACACTTGACTGGCTGGCATGTGATTCATATCGTTCCCGTGTCTGTCCCTTCGGGGAAATGTCACGCGGTGACATCCGGAGTCCTGCCTAGCCTGCTACAGCCCGGGTTCCCGGAGTCCTGTTAGCCCAGTGCTACAACCCGGATTCACACGCTGCTGACCGACACGTTCGATGTTGATTCATGTATGCCTGTCCCCATACGCTAGTGCCGCTTTGGGTTCACGACTAGCCATGTCGGCCCGGGTTCTCTGTCATATGGATGCTAGCGACATTGTCATATACGTGAGCCAAAAGGCGCAAACGGTCCCGGGCCATGGTAAGGCAACACCCGTGGGAGTACCGTGCGTGAGGCCGCAATGTGATATGAGGTGTTACAGGCTAGATCGGTGTGACTTAGAATCGGGGTCCTGACATAATGCATAAAAATGTCCAAACGAACCCCAAAAAATCATAAAAATTCACACAATTCTCCTGTTGTTCTATGTTGCCACGAGAAAAAAAAACTTGAAAGCAATAAGAGGCAATGGATATCATTTCATCCCCAAAGGTGGGACGTTCCCTACAGAAAACCATCATGCTTGTTGTGAGAAGCTCCGGTTTCTGAGAAGCATCTACCCATACCTGCCCCAAATGGGACAAAATTTGTACCAGGGTGTTGATGCCGCTCCATGATAGCATGCCAAGTTTCATGAATTTCAAACGAGTTTTGGTTTTACTAGAATTTAAAAACCAGGCATCTCAATGTTTTGTCGGCAATCAACGGTGCCCTGGTGTTTGAAATTCATTCCCATTTCTTGCATGGGACCTAAGCATGCACCCAAGGACACAGATTTGATTTTTCAACCAATTTATATGCACTGGAGCATGCGCATGTAGTTCAAATTTGAATTATGCACATAAATGCATTGAAAACTCAGTTAATGCATAAAAATGTCCATACGAACCCCGAAAAATCACAAAAATTCACACAACACTCCTGTTGTTCTATGTTGGCGCGAGAAAAAAAGTTGAAAGCAATAAGAGGCAATGGATATCGTTTCGTCCCGAATGGTCGGACGTTCCTTACCGAAAACCATCATGCTTGTTGTGAGAAGCCCTGGTTTGCGAGACACATATACCCAAGCCTACCCCAAATGGGACAAAATTTGTACCATGGCATGTTGATGCCGCGCCATGATAGCATGCCAAGTTTCATGAATTTCAGACGAGTTTTGGGTTTACTAGAATTTAAAAACAAGGCATCTCAATGTTTGCCGGCAATCAACGATGCCCTGGTGTTCAAAATTCATTCCCATTTATTGCATGGGACCTAAGCATGCACCCAAGGACACAACATTGTTTTTTCAACAAATTTATATGCACTGGAGCATGCGCATGTAGTTCAAATTTGAATTATGCACATAAATGCATTGAAAACTCAGTTAATGCATAAAAATGTCCAAACGAACCCCGAAAAATCATAAAAATTCACACAACACTCATGTTGTTCTATGTTGCCACGAGAAAAAAAAACTTGAAAGCAATAAGAGGCAATGGATATCATTTCATCCCCAAAGGTGGGACGTTCCCTACAGAAAACCATCATGCTTGTTGTGAGAAGCTCCGGTTTCTGAGCAGCATATACCCAAACCTGCCCCAAATGGGACAAAATTTGTACCACGGTGTTGATGCCGCTCCATGATAGCATGCCAAGTTTCATGAATTTCAGACGAGTTTTGGTTTTACTAGAATTTAAAAACCAGGCATCTCAATGTTTTGCCGGCAATCAATGGTGCCCTGGTGTTTGAAATTCATTCCCATTTCTTGCATGGGACCTAAGCATGCACCCAAGGACACAGATAATATTTTTCAACCAATTTATATGCACTGGAGCATGCGTATGTAGTTCAAATTTGAATTATGCACATAAATGCATTGAAAACTCAGTTAATGCATAAAAATGTCCATACGAACCCCGAAAAATCACAAAAATTCACACAAAACTCCTGTTGTTCTATGTTGGCACGAGAAAAAAAAGTTGAAAGCAATAAGAGGCAATGGATATCATTTCGTCCCGAAAGGTCGGACATTCCTTACCGAAAACCATCATGCTTGTTGTGAGAAGCTCTGGTTTGTGAGAAGCATATACCCAAACCTGCCCCAAATGGGACAAAATTTGTAACATGGCATGTTGATGCCGCGCCATGATAGCATGCCAAGTTTCATGAATTTCAGACGAGTTTTGGATTTACTAGAGTTTAAAAACAAGGCATCTCAATGTTTGCCGGCAATCAACTGTGCCCTAGTGTTTAAAATTCATTCCCATTTCTTGCATGGGACCTAAGCATGCACCCAAGGACACAACATTGATTTTTCAACCAATTTATATGCACTAGAGCATGCGCATGTAGTTCAAATTTGAATTATGCACATAAATGCATTGAAAACTCAATTAATGCATAAAAATGTCCAAACAAACCCCGAAAAATCATAAAAATTCACACAACACTCCTGTTGTTCTATGTTGCCACGAGAAAAAAAAACTTGAAAGCAATAAGAGGCAATGGATATCGTTTCATCCCCAAAGGTGGGATGTTCCCTACCGAAAACCATCATGCTTGTTGAGAGAAGCTCTGGTTTGTGAGAAGCATATACCCAAACCTGCCCCAGATGGGACAAAATTTGTACCATGGCATGTTGATGCCGCACCATGATAGCATGCCAAGTTTCATGAATTTCAGACGAGTTTTGGATTTACTAGAATGTAAAAACAAGGCATCTCAATGTTTGCCGGCAATCAACGGTGCCCTGGTGTTTAAAATTCATTCCCATTTCTTGCATGGGACCTAAGCATGCACCCAAGGACACAACTTTGATTTTTCAACCAATTTATATGCACTGGAGCATGCGCATGTAGTTCAAATTTGAATTATGCACATAAATGCATTGAAAACTGAGGTAATGCATAAAAATGTCCAAACGAACCCCGAAAAATCATAAAAATTCACACAACACTCCAGTTGTTTTATGTTGCCACGAGAAAAAAAACTTGAAAGCAATAAGAGGCAATGGATATCATTTCATCCCCAAAGGTGGGACGTTCCCTACAGAAAACCATCATGCTTGTTGTGAGAAGCTCCGGTTTCTGAGCAGCATATACCCAAACCTGCCGCAAATGGGACAAATTTGTACCATGGCATGTTGATGCCGCGCCATGATAGCATGCCAAGTTTCAAGAATTTCAGACGAGTTTTGGTTTTACTAGAATTTAAAAACCAGGCATCTCAATGTTTTTCCGGCAATCAATGGTGCCCTGGTGTTTGAAATTCATTCCCATTTCTTGCATGGGACCTAAGCATGCACCCAAGGACACAGATTTGATTTTTTAACCAATTTACATGCACTGGAGCATGCGTATGTAGTTCAAATTTGAACTATGCACATAAATGCATTGAAAACTCAGTTAATGCATTAAAATGTCCATACGAACCCCGAAAAATCACAAAAATTCACACAAAACTCCTGTTGTTCTATGTTGTCACGAGAAAAAAAAATTGAAAGCAATAAGAGGCAATGGATATCATTTCGTCCCGAAAGGTCGAACATTCCTTACCGAAAACCATCATGCTTGTTGTGAGAAGGTCTGGTTTGTGAGAAGCATATACCCAAACCTGCCCCAAATGGGACTAAATTTGTAACATGGCATGTTGATGCCGCTCCATGATAGCATGCCAAGTTTCATGAATTTCAGACGAGTTTTGGATTTACTAGAATTTAAAAACAAGGCATCTCAATGTTTGCCGGCAATCAACGGTGCCCTGGTGTTTAAAATTCATTCCCATTTCTTGCATGGGACCTAAGCATGCACCCAAGGACACAACTTTGATTTTTCAACCAATTTATATGCACTAGAGCATGCGCATGTAGTTCAAATTTGAATTATGCACATAAATGCATTGAAAACTCAGTTAATGCATAAAAATGTCCAAACGAACCCCAAAAAATCATAAAAATTCACACAACACTCCTGTTGTTCTATGTTGGCACGAGAAAAAAAACTTGAAAGCAATAAGAGGCAATGGATATCGTTTCATGCCGAAAGGTGGGACGTTCCCTACCGAAAACCATCATGCTTGTTGTGAGAAGCTCTGGTTTGTGAGAAGCATATACCCAAACCTGCCCCAAATGGGACAAAATTTGTACCATGGCATGTTGATGCCGCGCCATGATAGCATGCCAAGTTTCATGAATTTCAGACGAGTTTTGGATTTACTAGAATTTAAAAACAAGGCATCTCAATGTTTGCCGGCAATCAAAGGTGCCCTGGTGTTTAAAATTCATTCCCATTTCTTGCATGGGACCTAAGCATGCACCCAAGGACACAACTTTGATTTTTCAACCAATTTATATGCACTGGAGCATGCGCATGTAGTTCAAATTTGAATTATGCACATAAATGCATTGAAAACTCAGTTAATGCATAAAAATGTCCAAACGAACCCCGAAAAATCATAAAAATTCACACAACACTCCTGTTGTTCTATGTTGCCACGAGAAAAAAAACTTGAAAGCAATAAGAGGCAATGGATATCATTTCATCCCCAAAGGTGGGACGTTCCCTACAGAAAACCATCATGCTTGTTGTGAGAAGCTCCGGTTTCTGAGCAGCATATACCCAAACCTGCCCCAAATGGGACAAATTTTGTACCACGGTGTTGATGCCGCTCCATGATAGCATGCCAAGTTTCATGAATTTCAGACGAGTTTGGGTTTTACTAGAATTTAAAAACCAGGCATCTCAATGTTTTGCCGGCAATCAATGGTGCCCTGGTGTTTGAAATTCATTCCCATTTCTTGCATGGGACCTAAGCATGCACCCAAGGACACAGATTTGATTTTTCAACCAATTTACATGCACTGGAGCATGCGTATGTAGTTCAAACTTGAATTATGCACATAAATGCATTGAAAACTCAGTTAATGCGTAAAATGTCCATACGAACCCCGAAAAATCACAAAAATTCACACAAAACTCCTGTGGTTCTATGTTGGCACGAGAAAAAAAAGTTGAAAGCAATAAGAGGCAATGGATATCATTTCGTCCCGAAAGGTCGGACATTCCTTACCGAAAACCATCATGCTTGTTGTGAGAAGGTCTGGTTTTTGAGAAGCATATACCCAAACCTGCCCCAAATGGGACAAAATTGGTAACATGGCATGTTGATGCCGCGCCATGATAGCATGCCAAGTTTCATGAATTTCAGACGGGTTTTGGATTTACTAGAGTTTAAAAACAAGGCATCTCAATGTTTGCCGGCAATCAACTGTGCCCTAGTGTTTAAAATTCATTCCCATTTCTTGCATGGGACCTAAGCATGCACCCAAGGATACAACATTGATTTTTCAACCAATTTATATGCACTGGAGCATGCGCATGTAGTTCAAATTTGAATTATGCACATAAATGCATTGAAAACTCAATTAATGCATAAAAATGTCCAAACGAACCCCAAAAAATCATAAAAATTCACACAACACTCCTGTTGTTCTATGTTGGCACGAGAAAAAAAAACTTGAAAGCAATAAGAGGCAATGGATATCGTTTCATCCCCAAAGGTGGGACGTTCCCTACCGAAAACCATCATGCTTGTTGTGAGAAGCTCTGGTTTGTGAGAAGCATATACCCAAACCTGCCCCAAATGGGACAAAATTTGTACCATGGCATGTTGATGCCGCGCCATGATAGCATGCCAAGTTTCATGAATTTCAGACGAGTTTTGGATTTACTAGAATGTAAAAACAAGGCATCTCAATGTTTGCCGGCAATCAACGGTGCCCTGGTGTTTAAAATTCATTCTCATTTCTTGCATGGGACCTAAGCATGCACCCAAGGACACAACTTTGATTTTTCAACCAATTTATATGCACTGGAGCATGCGCATGTAGTTCAAATTTGAATTATGCACATAAATGCATTGAAAACTCAGTTAATGCATAAAAATGTCCTAACGAACCCCGAAAAATCATAAAAATTCACACAACACTCCTGTTGTTCTATGTTGCCATGAGAAAAAAAACTTGAAAGCAATAAGAGGCAATGGATATCATTTCATCCCCAAAGGTGGGACGTTCCCTACAGAAAACCATCATGCTTGTTGTGAGAAGCTCCGGTTTCTGAGCAGCATATACCCAAACCTGCCCCAAATGGGACAAAATTTGTACCACGGTGTTGATGCCGCTCCATGATAGCATGCCAAGTTTCATGAATTTCAGACGAGTTTGGGTTTTACTAGAATTTAAAAACCAGGCATCTCAATGTTTTGCCGGCAATCAATGGTGCCCTGGTGTTTGAAATTCATTCCCATTTCTTGCATGGGACCTAAGCATGCACCCAAGGACACAGATTTTATTTTTCAACCAATTTATATGCACTGGAGCATGCGCATGTAGTTCAAATTTGAATTATGCACATAAATGCATTGAAAACTCAGTTAATGCATAAAAATGTCCAAACGAACCCCGAAAAATCATAAAAATTCACACAACACTCCTGTTGTTCTATGTTGGCACGAGAAAAAAAAACTTGAAAGCAATAAGAGGCAATGGATATCGTTTCATCCCCAAAGGTGGGACGTTCCCTACCGAAAACCATCATGCTTGTTGTGAGAAGCTCTGGTTTGTGAGAAGCATATACCCAAACCTGCCCCAAATGGGACAAAATTTGTACCATGGCATGTTGATGCCGCGCCATGATAGCATGCCAAGTTTCATGAATTTCAGACGAGTTTTGGATTTACTAGAATTTAAAAACAAGGCATCTCAATGTTTGCCGGCAATCAACGGTGCCCTGGTGTTTAAAATTCATTCTCATTTCTTGCATGGGACCTAAGCATGCACCCAAGGACACAACTTTGATTTTTCAACCAATTTATATGCACTGGAGCATGCGCATGTAGTTCAAATTTGAATTATGCACATAAATGCATTGAAAACTCAGTTAATGCATAAAAATGTCCTAACGAACCCCGAAAAATCATAAAAATTCACACAACACTCCTGTTGTTCTATGTTGCCATGAGAAAAAAAACTTGAAAGCAATAAGAGGCAATGGATATCATTTCATCCCCAAAGGTGGGACGTTCCCTACAGAAAACCATCATGCTTGTTGTGAGAAGCTCCGGTTTCTGAGCAGCATATACCCAAACCTGCCCCAAATGGGACAAAATTTGTACCACGGTGTTGATGCCGCTCCATGATAGCATGCCAAGTTTCATGAATTTCAGACGAGTTTGGGTTTTACTAGAATTTAAAAACCAGGCATCTCAATGTTTTGCCGGCAATCAATGGTGCCCTGGTGTTTGAAATTCATTCCCATTTCTTGCATGGGACCTAAGCATGCACCCAAGGACACAGATTTTATTTTTCAACCAATTTACATGCACTGGAGCATGCGTATGTAGTTCAAACTTGAATTATGCACATAAATGCATTGAAAACTCAGTTAATGCATAAAATGTCCATACAAACCCCGAAAAATCACAAAAATTCACACAAAACTCCTGTTGTTCTATGTTGGCACGAGAAAAAAAGTTGAAAGCAATAAGAGGCAATGGATATCATTTCGTCCCGAAAGGTCGGACATTCCTTACCGAAAACCATCATGCTTGTTGTGAGAAGGTCTGGTTTTTGAGAAGCATATACCCAAACCTGCCCCAAATGGGACAAAATTGGTAACATGGCATGTTGATGCCGCGCCATGATAGGATGCCAAGTTTCATGAATTTCAGACGAGTTTTGGTTTTACTAGAATTTAAAAACAAGGCATCTCAATGTTTGCCGGCAATCAACGGTGCCCTGGTGTTTAAAATTCATTCCCATTTCTTGCATGGGACCTAAGCATGCAGCCAAGGACACAACTTTGATTTTTCAACCAATTTATATGCACTGGAGCATGCGCATGTAGTCCAAATTTGAATTATGCACATAAATGCATTGAAAACTCAGTTAATGCATAAAAATGTCCAAACGAACCCCGAAAAATCATAAAAATTCACACAACACTCCTGTTGTTCTATGTTGCCACGAGAAAAAAAAACTTGAAAGCAATAAGAGGCAATGGATATCGTTTCATCCCCAAAGGTGGGACGTTCCCTACCGAAAACCAAATTGCTTGTTGTGAGAAGCTCTGGTTTGTGAGAAGCATATACCCAAACCTGCCCCAAATGGGACAAAATTTGTACCATGGCATGTTGATGCCGCGCCATGATAGCATGCCAAGTTTCATGAATTTCAGACGAGTTTTGGATTTACTAGAATTTAAAAACAAGGCATCTCAATGTTTGCCCGCAATCAACGGTGCCCTGGTGTTTAAAATTCATTCCCATTTCTTGCATGGGACCTAAGCATGCACCCAAGGACACAACTTTGATTTTTCAACCAATTTATATGCACTGGAGCATGCGCATGTAGTTCAAATTTGAATTATGCACATAAATGCATTGAAAACTCAGTTAATGCATAAAAATGTCCAAACGAACCCCGAAAAATCATAAAAATTCACACAACACTCCTGTTGTTCTATGTTGGCACGAGAAAAAAAAAACTTGAAAGCAATAAGAGGCAATGGATATCGTTTCATCCCCAAAGGTGGGACGTTCCCTACCGAAAACCATCATGCTTGTTGTGAGAAGCTCTGGTTTGTGAGAAGCATATACCCAAACCTGCCCCAAATGGGACAAAATTTGTACCATGGCATGTTGATGCCGCGCCATGATAGCATGCCAAGTTTCATGAATTTCAGACGAGTTTTGGATTTACTAGAATTTAAAAACAAGGCATCTCAATGTTTGCCGGCAATCAACGGTGCCCTGGTGTTTAAAATTCATTCTCATTTCTTGCATGGGACCTAAGCATGCACCCAAGGACACAACTTTGATTTTTCAACCAATTTATATGCACTGGAGCATGCGCATGTAGTTCAAATTTGAATTATGCACATAAATGCATTGAAAACTCAGTTAATGCATAAAAATGTCCTAACGAACCCCGAAAAATCATAAAAATTCACACAACACTCCTGTTGTTCTATGTTGCCATGAGAAAAAAAACTTGAAAGCAATAAGAGGCAATGGATATCATTTCATCCCCAAAGGTGGGACGTTCCCTACAGAAAACCATCATGCTTGTTGTGAGAAGCTCCGGTTTCTGAGCAGCATATACCCAAACCTGCCCCAAATGGGACAAAATTTGTACCACGGTGTTGATGCCGCTCCATGATAGCATGCCAAGTTTCATGAATTTCAGACGAGTTTGGGTTTTACTAGAATTTAAAAACCAGGCATCTCAATGTTTGCCGGCAATCAACGGTGCCCTGGTGTTTAAAATTCATTCCCATTTCTTGCATGGGACCTAAGCATGCACCCAAGGACACAACTTTGATTTTTCAACCAATTTATATGCACTGGAGCATGCGCATGTAGTTCAAATTTGAATTATGCACATAAATGCATTGAAAACTCAGTTAATGCATAAAAATGTCCTAACGAACCCCGAAAAATCATAAAAATTCACACAAAACTCCTGTTGTTCTATGTTGGCACGAGAAAAAAAGTTGAGAGCAATAAGAGGCAATGGATATCATTTCGTCCCGAAAGGTCGGACATTCCTTACCGAAAACCATCATGCTTGTTGTGAGAAGGTCTGGTTTTTGAGAAGCATATACCCAAACCTGCCCCAAATGGGACAAAATTGGTAACATGGCATGTTGATGCCGCGCCATGATAGGATGCCAAGTTTCATGAATTTCAGACGAGTTTTGGTTTTACTAGAATTTAAAAACAAGGCATCTCAATGTTTGCCGGCAATCAACGGTGCCCTGGTGTTTAAAATTCATTCCCATTTCTTGCATGGGACCTAAGCATGCACCCAAGGACACAACTTTGATTTTTCAACCAATTTATATGCACTGGAGCATGCGCATGTAGTCCAAATTTGAATTATGCACATAAATGCATTGAAAACTCAGTTAATGCATAAAAATGTCCAAACGAACCCCGAAAAATCATAAAAATTCACACAACACTCCTGTTGTTCTATGTTGCCACGAGAAAAAAAAACTTGAAAGCAATAAGAGGCAATGGATATCGTTTCATCCCCAAACGTGGGACGTTCCCTACCGAAAACCATCATGCTTGTTGTGAGAAGCTCTGGTTTGTGAGAAGCATATACCCAAACCTGCCCCAAATGGGACAAAATTTGTACCATGGCATGTTGATGCCGCGCCATGATAGCATGCCAAGTTTCATGAATTTCAGACGAGTTTTGGATTTACTAGAATTTAAAAACAAGGCATCTCAATGTTTGCCGGCAATCAACGGTGCCCTGGTGTTTAAAATTCATTCCCATTTCTTGCATGGGACCTAAGCATGCACCCAAGGACACAACTTTGATTTTTCAACCAATTTATATGCACTGGAGCATGCGCATGTAGTTCAAATTTGAATTATGCACATAAATGCATTGAAAACTCAGTTAATGCATAAAAATGTCCAAACGAACCCCGAAAAATCATAAAAATTCACACAACACTCCTGTTGTTCTATGTTGCCACGAGAAAAAAAACTTGAAAGCAATAAGAGGCAATGGATATCATTTCATCCCCAAAGGTGGGACGTTCCCTACAGAAAACCATCATGCTTGTTGTGAGAAGCTCAGGTTTCTGAGCAGCATATACCCAAACCTGCCCCAAATGGGACAAAATTTGTACCACGGTGTTGATGCCGCTCCATGATAGCATGCCAAGTTTCATGAATTTCAAACGAGTTTGGGTTTTACTAGAATTTAAAAACCAGGCATCTCAATGTTTTGCCGGCAATCAATGGTGCCCTAGTGTTTGAAATTCATTCCCGTTTCTTGCATGGGACCTAAGCATGCACCCAAGGACACAGATTTGATTTTTCAACCAATTTACATGCACTGGAGCATGCGTATGTAGTTCAAACTTGAATTATGCACATAAATGCATTGAAAACTCAGTTGATGCATAAAATGTCCATACGAACCCCGAAAAATCACAAAAATTCACACAAAACTCCTCTAGTTCTATGTTGGCACGAGAAAAAAAAGTTGAAAGCAATAAGAGGCAATGGATATCATTTCGTCCCGAAAGGTCGGACATTCCTTACCGAAAACCATCATGCTTGTTGTGAGAAGGTCTGGTTTTTGAGAAGCATATACCCAAACCTGCCCCAAATGGGACAAAATTGGTAACATGGCATGTTGATGCCGCGCCATGATAGCATGCCAAGTTTCATGAATTTCAGACGAGTTTTGGATTTACCAGAATTTAAAAACAAGGCATCTCAATGTTTGCCGGCAATCAACGGTGCCCTGGTGTCTAAAATTCATTCCCATTTCTTGCATGGGACCTAAGCATGCACCCAAGGACACAACTTTGATTTTTCAACCAATTTATATGCACTGGAGCATGCGCATGTATTTCAAATTTGAATTATGCACATAAATGCATTGAAAACTCAGTTAATGCATAAAAATGTCCAAACGAACCCCGAAAAATCATAAAAATTCACACAACACTCATGTTGTTCTATGTTGCCACGAGAAAAAAAAAACATGAAAGCAATAAGAGGCAATGGATATCGTTTCATCCCCAAAGGTGGGACGTTCCCTACCGAAAACCATCATGCTTGTTGTGAGAAGCTCTGGTTTGTGAGAAGCATATACCCAAACCTGCCCCAAATGGGACAAAATTTGTACCATGGCATGTTGATGCCGCGCCATGATAGCATGCCAAGTTTCATGAATTTCAGACGAGTTTTGGATTTACTAGAATTTAAAAACAAGGCATCTCAATGTTTGCCGGCAATCAACGGTGCCCTGGTGTTTAAAATTCATTCCCATTTCTTGCATGGGACCTAAGCATGCACCCAAGGACACAACTTTGATTTTTCAACCAATTTATATGCACTGGAGCATGTGCATGTAGTTCAAAATTGAATTATGCACACAAATGCATTGAAAACTCAGTTAATGCATATAAATGTCCAAACGAACCCCGAAAAATCATAAAAATTCACACAACACTCCTGTTGTTCTATGTTGGCACGAGAAAAAAAAAACTTGAAAGCAATAAGAGGCAATGGATATCATTTCATCCCCAAAGGTGGGACGTTCCCTACAGAAAACCATCATGCTTGTTGTGAGAAGCTCAGGTTTCTGAGCAGCATATACCCAAACCTGCCCCAAATGGGACAAAATTTGTACCACGGTGTTGATGCCGCTCCATGATAGCATGCCAAGTTTCATGAATTTCAAACGAGTTTGGGTTTTACTAGAATTTAAAAACCAGGCATCTCAATGTTTTGCCGGCAATCAATGGTGCCCTGGTGTTTGAAATTCATTCCCGTTTCTTGCATGGGACCTAAGCATGCACCCAAGGACACAGATTTGATTTTTCAACCAATTTACATGCACTGGAGCATGCGTATGTAGTTCAAACTTGAATTATGCACATAAATGCATTGAAAACTCAGTTGATGCATAAAATGTCCATACGAACCCCGAAAAATCACAAAAATTCACACAAAACTCCTCTTGTTCTATGTTGGCACGAGAAAAAAAAGTTGAAAGCAATAAGAGGCAATGGATATCATTTCGTCCCGAAAGGTCGGACATTCCTTACCGAAAACCATCATGCTTGTTGTGAGAAGGTCTGGTTTTTGAGAAGCATATACCCAAACCTGCCCCAAATGGGACAAAATTGGTAACATGGCATGTTGATGCCGCGCCATGATAGCATGCCAAGTTTCATGAATTTCAGACGAGTTTTGGATTTACCAGAATTTAAAAACAAGGCATCTCAATGTTTGCCGGCAATCAACGGTGCCCTGGTGTCTAAAATTCATTCCCATTTCTTGCATGGGACCTAAGCATGCACCCAAGGACACAACTTTGATTTTTCAACCAATTTATATGCACTGGAGCATGCGCATGTAGTTCAAATTTGAATTATGCACATAAATGCAATGAAAACTCAGTTAATGCATAAAAATGTCCAAACGAACCCCAAAAAATCATAAAAATTCACACAACACTCCTGTTGTTCTATGTTGCCACGAGAAAAAAAAACATGAAAGCAATAAGAGGCAATGGATATCGTTTCATCCCCAAAGGTGGGACGTTCCCTACCGAAAACCATCATGCTTGTTGTGAGAAGCTCTGGTTTGTGAGAAGCATATACCCAAACCTGCCCCAAATGGGACAAAATTTGTACCATGGCATGTTGATGCCGCGCCATGATAGCATGCCAAGTTTCATGAATTTCAGACGAGTTTTGGATTTACTAGAATTTAAAAACAAGGCATCTCAATGTTTGCCGGCAATCAACGGTGCCCTGGTGTTCAAAATTCATTCCCATTTCTTGCATGGGACCTAAGCATGCACCCAAGGACACAACTTTGATTTTTCAACCAATTTATATGCACTTGAGCATGCGCATGTAGTTCAAATTTGAATTATGCACATAAATGCATTGAAAACTCAGTTAATGCATAAAAATGTCCAAACGAACCCCGAAAAATCATAAAAATTCACACAACACTCCTGTTGTTCTATGTTGCCACGAGAAAAAAAAACATGAAAGCAATAAGAGGCAATGGATATCGTTTCATCCCCAAAGGTGGGACGTTCCCTACCGAAAACCATCATGCTTGTTGTGAGAAGCTCTGGTTTGTGAGAAGCATATACCCAAACCTGCCCCAAATGGGACAAAATTTGTAACATGGCATGTCGATGCCGCGCCATGATAGCATGCCCAGTTTCATGAATTTCAGACGAGTTTTGGATTTACTAGAATTTAAAAACATGGCATCTCAATGTTTGCCGGCAATCAACGGTGCCCTGGTATTTAAAATTCATTCCCATTTCTTGCATGGGACCTAAGCATGCACCCAAGGACACAACTTTGATTTTTCAACCAATTTATATGCACTGGAGCATGCGCATGTAGTTCAAATTTGAATTATGCAAATAAATGCATTGAAAACTCAGTTAATGCATAAAAATGTCCAAACGAACCCCGAAAAATCATAAAAATTCACACAACACTCCTGTTGTTCTATGTTGCCACGAGAAAAAAAAAATTTGAAAGCAATAAGAGGCAATGGATATCGTTTCATCCCCAAAGGTGGGACGTTCCCTACAGAAAACCATCATGCTTGTTGTGAGAAGCTCTCGTTTGTGAGAAGCATATACCCAAACCTGCCCCAAATGGGACAAAATTTGTACCATGGCATGTTGATGCCGCGCCATGATAGCATGCCAAGTTTCATGAATTTCAGACGAGTTTTGGATTTACTAGAATTTAAAAATAAGGCATCTCAATGTTTGCCGGCAATCAACGGTGCCCTGGTGTTTAAAATTCATTCCCATTTCTTGCATGGGACCTAAGCATGCACCCAAGGACACAACTTTGATTTTTCAACCAATTTAGATGCACTGGAGCATGCGCAAGTAGTTCAAATTTGAATTATGCACATAAATGCATTGAAAACTCAGTTAATGCATAAAAATGTCCAAACGAACCCCGAAAAATCATAAAAATTCACACAACACTCCTGTTGTTCTATGTTGCCCCGAGAAAAAAAACTTGAAAGCAATAAGAGGCAATGGATATCGTTTCATCCCCAAAGGTGGGACGTTCCCTACCGAAAACCATCATGCTTGTTGTGAGAAGCTCTAGTTTGTGAGAAGCATATACCCAAACCTGCCCCAAATGGGACAAAATTTGTACCATGGCATGTTGCTGCCGCGCCATGATAGCATGCCAAGTTTCATGAATTTCAGACGAGTTTTGGATTTACTAGAATTTAAAAACAAGGCATCTCAATGTTTGCCGGCAATCAACGGTGCCCTGGTGTTTAAAATTCATTCCCATTTCTTGCATGGGACCTAAGCATGCACCCAAGGACACAACTTTGATTTTTCAACCAATTTATATGCACTGGAGCATGCGCATGTAGTTCAAATTTGAATTATGCACATAAATGCATTGAAAACTCAGTTAATGCATAAAAATGTCCAAACGAACCCCGAAAAATCATAGAAATTCACACAACACTCCTGTTGTTCTATGTTGCCACGAGAAAAAAAAAACTTGAAAGCAATAAGAGGCAATGGATATCGTTTCATCCCCAAAGGTGGGACGTTCCTTACCGAAAACCATCATGCTTGTTGTGAGAAGCTCTGGTTTGTGAGAAGCATATACCCAAACCTGCCCCAAATGGGACATTATTTGTACCATGGCATGTTGATGCTGTGCCATGATAGCATGCCAAGTTTCATGAATTTCAGACGAGTTTTGGATTTACTAGAATTTAAAAACAAGGCATCTCAATGTTTGCCGGCAATCAACGGTGCGCTGGTGTTTAAAATTCATTCCCATTTCTTGCATGGGACCTAAGCATGGACCCAAGGACACAACTTTGATTTTTCAACCAATTTATATGCACTGGAGCATGCGCATGTAGTTCAAATTTGAATTATGCAAATAAATGCATTGGAAACTCAGTTAATGCATAAAAATATCCAAACGAACCCCGAAAAATCATAAAAATTCACACAACACTCCTGTTGTTCTATGTTGCCACGAGAAAAAAAAACTTGAAAGCAATAAGAGGCAATGGATATCGTTTCATCCCCAAAGGTGGGACGTTCCCTACCGAAAACCATCATGCTTGTTGTGAGAAGCTCTGGTTTATGAGAAGCATATACCCAAACCTGCCCCAAATGGGACAAAATTTGTACCATGGCATGTTGATGCCGCGCCATGATAGCATGCCAAGTTTCATGAATTTCAGACGAGTTTTGGATTTACTAGAATTTAAAAACAAGGCATCTCAATGTTTGCCGGCAATCAACGGTGCCCTGGTGTTTAAAATTCATTCCCATTTCTTGCATGGGACCTAAGCATGCACCCAAGGACACAACTTTGATTTGTCAACCAATTTATATGCACTGGAGCATGCGCATGTAGTTCAAATTTGAATTATGCACATAAATGCATTGAAAACTCAGTTAATGCATAAAAATGTCCAAACGAACCCCGAAAAATCATAAAAATTCACACAACACTCCTGTTGTTCTATGTTGCCACGAGAAAAAAAACATGAAAGCAATAAGAGGCAATGGATATCGTTTCATCCCCAAAGGTGGGACGTTCCCTACCGAAAACCATCATGCTTGTTGTGAGAAGCTCTGGTTTGTGAGAAGCATATACCCAAACCTGCCCCAAATGGGACAAAATTTGTACCATGGCATGTTGATGCCGCGCCATGATAGCATGCCAAGTTTCATGAATTTCAGACGAGTTTTGGATTTACTAGAATTTAAAAACAAGGCATCTCAATGTTTGCCGGCAATCAACGGTGCCCTGGTGTTCAAAATTCATTCCCATTTCTTGCATGGGACCTAAGCATGCACCCAAGGACACAACTTTGATTTTTCAACCAATTTATATGCACTTGAGCATGCGCATGTAGTTCAAATTTGAATTATGCACATAAATGCATTGAAAACTCAGTTAATGCATAAAAATGTCCAAACGAACCCCGAAAAATCATAAAAATTCACACAACACTCCTGTTGTTCTATGTTGCCACGAGAAAAAAAAACTTGAAACCAATAAGGGGCAATGGATATCGTTTCATCCCCAAAGGTGGGACGTTCCCTACCGAAAACCATCATGCTTGTTGTGAGAAGCTCTGGTTTGTGAGAAGCATATACCCAAACCTGCCCCAAATGGGACAAAATTTGTACCATGGCATGTTGATGCCGCGCCATGATAGCATGCCAAGTTTCATGAATTTCAGACGAGTTTTGGATTTACTAGAATTTAAAAACAAGGCATCTCAATGTTTGCCGGCAATCAACGGTGCCCTGGTGTTTAAAATTCATTCCCATTTCTTGCATGGGACCTAAGCATGCACCCAAGGACACAACTTTGATTTTTCAACCAATTTATATGCACTGGAGCATGCGCATGTAGTTCAAATTTGAATTATGCAAATAAATGCATTGGAAACTCAGTTAATGCATAAAAATATCCAAACGAACCCCGAAAAATCATAAAAATTCACACAACACTCCTGTTGTTCTATGTTGCCACGAGAAAAAAAAACTTGAAAGCAATAAGAGGCAATGGATATCGTTTCATCCCCAAAGGTGGGACGTTCCCTACCGAAAACCATCATGCTTGTTGTGAGAAGCTCTGGTTTATGAGAAGCATATACCCAAACCTGCCCCAAATGGGACAAAATTTGTACCATGGCATGTTGATGCCGCGCCATGATAGCATGCCAAGTTTCATGAATTTCAGACGAGTTTTGGATTTACTAGAATTTAAAAACAAGGCATCTCAATGTTTGCCGGCAATCAACGGTGCCCTGGTGTTTAAAATTCATTCCCATTTCTTGCATGGGACCTAAGCATGCACCCAAGGACACAACTTTGATTTGTCAACCAATTTATATGCACTGGAGCATGCGCATGTAGTTCAAATTTGAATTATGCACATAAATGCATTGAAAACTCAGTTAATGCATAAAAATGTCCAAACGAACCCCGAAAAATCATAAAAATTCACACAACACTCCTGTTGTTCTATGTTGCCACGAGAAAAAAAAACATGAAAGCAATAAGAGGCAATGGATATCGTTTCATCCCCAAAGGTGGGACGTTCCCTACCGAAAACCATCATGCTTGTTGTGAGAAGCTCTGGTTTGTGAGAAGCATATACCCAAACCTGCCCCAAATGGGACAAAATTTGTACCATGGCATGTTGATGCCGCGCCATGATAGCATGCCAAGTTTCATGAATTTCAGACGAGTTTTGGATTTACTAGAATTTAAAAACAAGGCATCTCAATGTTTGCCGGCAATCAACGGTGCCCTGGTGTTCAAAATTCATTCCCATTTCTTGCATGGGACCTAAGCATGCACCCAAGGACACAACTTTGATTTTTCAACCAATTTATATGCACTTGAGCATGCGCATGTAGTTCAAATTTGAATTATGCACATAAATGCATTGAAAACTCAGTTAATGCATAAAAATGTCCAAACGAACCCCGAAAAATCATAAAAATTCACACAACACTCCTGTTGTTCTATGTTGCCACGAGAAAAAAAAACTTGAAACCAATAAGGGGCAATGGATATCGTTTCATCCCCAAAGGTGGGACGTTCCCTACCGAAAACCATCATGCTTGTTGTGAGAAGCTCTGGTTTGTGAGAAGCATATACCCAAACCTGCCCCAAATGGGACAAAATTTGTACCATGGCATGTTGATGCCGCGCCATGATAGCATGCCAAGTTTCATGAATTTCAGACGAGTTTTGGATTTACTAGAATTTAAAAACAAGGCATCTCAATGTTTGCCGGCAATCAACGGTGCCCTGGTGTTCAAAATTCATTCCCATTTCTTGCATGGGACCTAAGCATGCACCCAAGGACACAACTTTGATTTTTCAACCAATTTATATGCACTTGAGCATGCGCATGTAGTTCAAATTTGAATTATGCACATAAATGCATTGAAAACTCAGTTAATGCATAAAAATGTCCAAACGAACCCCGAAAAATCATAAAAATTCACACAACACTCCTGTTGTTCTATGTTGCCACGAGAAAAAAAACTTGAAACCAATAAGGGGCAATGGATATCGTTTCATCCCCAAAGGTGGGACGTTCCCTACAGAAAACCATCATGCTTGTTGTGAGAAGCTCCGGTTTCTGAGCAGCATATACCCAAACCTGCCCCAAATGGGACAAAATTTGTACCACGGTGTTGATGCCGCTCCATGATAGCATGCCAAGTTTCATGAATTTCAGACGAGTTTGGGTTTTACTAGAATTTAAAAACCAGGCATCTCAATGTTTTGCCGGCAATCAATGGTGCCCTGGTGTTTGAAATTCATTCCCGTTTCTTGCATGGGACCTAAGCATGCACCCAAGGACACATATTTGATTTTTCAACCAATTTACATGCACTAGAGCATGCGTATGTAGTTCAAACATGAATTATGCACATAAATGCATTGAAAACTCAGTTGATGCATAAAATGTCCATACGAACCCCGAAAAATCACAAAAATTCACACAAAACTCCTGTTGTTCTATGTTGGCACGAGAAAAAAAAGTTGAAAGCAATAAGAGGCAATGGATATCATTTCGTCCCGAAAGGTCGGACATTCCTTACCGAAAACCATCATCCTTGTTGTGAGAAGCTCTGGTAATTGAGAGGCATATACCCAAACCTGCCCCAAATGGGACAAAATTTGTAACATGGCATGTTGATGCCGTGCCATGATAGCATGCCAAGTTTCATGAATTTCAGACGAGTTTTGGATTTACTAGAATTTAAAAACAAGGCATCTCAATGTTTGCCGGCAATCAACGGTGCCCTGGTGTTTAAAATTCATTCCCATTTCTTGCATGGGACCTAAGCATGCACCCAAGGACACAACTTTGATTTTTCAACCAATTTATATGCACTGGAGCATGCGCATGTAGTTCAAATTTGAATTATGCACATAAATGCATTGAAAACTCAGTTAATGCATAAAAATGTCCAAACGAACCCCGAAAAATCATAGAAATTCACACAACACTCCTGTTGTTCTATGTTGCCACGAGAAAAAAAAACTTGAAAGCAATATGAGGCAATGGATATCGTTTCATCCCCAAAGGTGGGACGTTCCCTACCGAAAACCATCATGCTTGTTGTGAGAAGCTCTGGTTTGTGAGAAGCATATACCCAAACCTGCCCCAAATGGGACAAAATTTGTACCATGGCATGTTGATGCTGCGCCATGATAGCATGCCAAGTTTCATGAATTTCAGACGAGTTTTGGATTTACTAGAATTTAAAAACAAGGCATCTCAATGTTTGCCGGCAATCAACGGTGCGCTGGTGTTTAAAATTCATTCCCATTTCTTGCATGGGACCTAAGCATGGACCCAAGGACACAACTTTGATTTTTCAACCAATTTATATGCACTGGAGCATGCGCATGTAGTTCAAATTTGAATTATGCAAATAAATGCATTGAAAACTCAGTTAATGCATAAAAATATCCAAACGAACCCCGAAAAATCATAAAAATTCACACAACACTCCTGTTGTTCTATGTTGCCACGAGAAAAAAAAACTTGAAAGCAATAAGAGGCAATGGATATCGTTTCATCCCCAAAGGTGGGACGTTCCCTACCGAAAACCATCATGCTTGTTGTGAGAAGCTCTGGTTTATGAGAAGCATATACCCAAACCTGCCCCAAATGGGACAAAATTTGTACCATGGCATGTTGATGCCGCGCCATGATAGCATGCCAAGTTTCATGAATTTCAGACGAGTTTTTCTTGCATGGGACCTAAGCATGCACCCAAGGACACAACTTTGATTTGTCAACCAATTTATATACACTGGAGCATGCACATGTAGTTCAAATTTGAATTATGCACATAAATGCATTGAAAACTCAGTTAATGCATAAAAATGTCCAAACGAACCCCGAAAAATCATAAAAATTCACACAACACTCCTGTTGTTCTATGTTGCCACGAGAAAAAAAACTTGAAAGCAATAAGAGGCAATGGATATCGTTTCATCCCCAAAGGTGGGACGTTCCCTACCGAAAACCATCATGCTTGTTGTGAGAAGCTCTGGTTTGTGAGAAGCATATACCCAAACCTGCCCCAAATGGGACAAAATTTGTACCATGGCATGTTGATGCCGCGCCATGATAGCATGCCAAGTTTCATGAATTTCAGACAAGTTTTGGATTTACTAGAATTTAAAAACAAGGCATCTCAATGTTTGCCGGCAATCAACGGTGCCCTGGTGTTTAAAATTCATTCCCATTTCTTGCATGGGACCTAAGCATGCACCCAAGGACACAACTTTGATTTTTCAACCAATTTATATGCACTGGAGCATGTGCATGTAGTTCAAATTTGAATTATGCACACAAATGCATTGAAAACTCAGTTAATGCATATAAATGTCCAAACGAACCCCGAAAAATCATAAAAATTGACACAACACTCCTGTTGTTCTATGTTGCCACGAGAAAAAAAACTTGAAAGCAATAAGGGGCAATGGATATCATTTCATCCCCAAAGGTGGGACGTTCCCTACAGAAAACCATCATGCTTGTTGTGAGAAGCTCCGGTTTCTGAGCAGCATATACCCAAACCTGCCCCAAATGGGACATAATTTGTAGCACGGTGTTGATGCCGCTCCATGATAGCATGCCAAGTTTCATGAATTTCAGACGAGTTTTGGTTTTACTAGAATTTAAAAACCAGGCATCTCAATGTTTTGTCGGCAATCAATGATGCCCTGGTATTTGAAATCCATTCTCATTTCTTGCATGGGACCTAAGCATGCACCCAAGGACACAGATTTGATTTTTCAACCAATTTACATGCACTGGAGCATGCGTATGTAGTTCAAATTTGAATTATGCACATAAATGCATTGAAAACTCAGTTAATGCATAAAAATGTCCATACGAACCCCAAAAAATCACAAAAATTCACACAAAACTCCTGTTGTTCTATGTTGGCATGAGAAAAAAAAGTTGAAAGCAATAAGAGGCAATGGATATCATTTCATCCCGAAAGGTCGGACATTCCTTACCGAAAACCATCATCCTTGTTGTGAGAAGCTCTGGTTTGTGAGAAGCATATACCCAAACCTGCCCCAAATGGGACAAAATTTGTAACATGGCATGTTGATGCCGCGCCATGATAGCATGCCAAGTTTCATGAATTTCAGACGAGTTTTGGATTTACTAGAATTTAAAAACAAGGCATCTCAATGTTTGCCGGCAATCAACGGTGCCCTGGTGTTTAAAATTCATTCCCATTTCTTGCATGGGACCTAAGCATGCACCCAAGGAGACAACTTTGATTTTTCAACCAATTTATATGCACTGGAGCATGCGCATGTAGTTCAAATTTGAATTATGCAAATAAATGCATTGAAAACTCAGTTAATGCATAAAAATGTCCAGACGAACCCCGAAAAATCATAAAAATTCACACAACACACCTGTTGTTCTATGTTGCCACGAGAAGAAAAAAACTTGAAAGCAATAAGAGGCAATGGATATCGTTTCATCCCCAAAGGTGGGACGTTCCCTACCGAAAACCATCATGCTTGTTGTGAGAAGCTCTGGTTTGTGAGAAGCATATACCCAAACCTGCCCCAAATGGGACAACATTTGTACCATGGCATGTTGATGCTGAGCCATGATAGCATGCCAAGTTTCATGAATTTCAGACGAGTTTTGGATTTACTAGAATTTAAAAACAAGGCATCTCAATGTTTGCCCGCAATCAACGGTGCCCTCGTGTTTAAAATTCATTCCCATTTCTTGCATGGGACCTAAGCATGCACCCAAGGACACAACTTTGATTTTTCAACCAATTTATATGCACTGGAGCATGCACATGTAGTTCAAATTTGAATTAAGCACACAAATGCATTGAAAACTCAGTTAATGCATAAAAATGTCCAAACGAACCCCGAAAAATCATAAAAATTCACACAACACTCCTGTTGTTCTATGTTGCCACGAGAAAAAAAACTTGAAAGCAATAAGGGGCAATGGATACCATTTCATCCCCAAAGGTGGGACGTTCCCTACAGAAAACCATCATGCTTGTTGTGAGAAGCTCCGGTTTCTGAGCAGCATATACCCAAACCTGCCCCAAATGGGACAAAATTTGTACCACGGTGTTGATGCCGCTCCATGATAGCATGCCAAGTTTCATGAATTTCAGACGAGTTTTGGTTTTACTAGAATTTAAAAACCAGGCATCTCAATGTTTTGCCGGCAATCAATGGTGCCCTGGTGTTTGAAATCCATTCCCATTTCTTGCATGGGACCTCAGCATGCACCCAAGGACACATATTTGATTTTTCAACCAATTTACATGCACTGGAGCATGCGTATGTAGTTCAAATTTGAATTATGCACATAAATGCATTGAAAACTCAGCTAATGCATAAAAATGTCCATACGAACCCCAAAAAATCACAAAAATTCACACAAAACTCCTGTTGTTCTATGTTGGCACGAGAAAAAAAAGTTGAAAGCAAGAAGAGGCAATGGATATCATTTCGTCCCGAAAGGTCGGACATTCCTTACCGAAAACCATCATGCTTGTTGTGAGAAGCTCTGGTTTGTGAGAAGCATATACCCAAACCAGCCCCAAATGGGACAAAATTTGTAACATGGCATGTTGATGCCGCGCCATGATAGCATGCCAAGTTTCATGAATTTCAGACGAGTTTTGGATTTACTAGAATTTAAAAACATGGCATCTCAATGTTTGCCGGCAATCAACGGTGCCCTGGTATTTAAAATTCATTCCCATTTCTTGCATGGGACCTAAGCATGCACCCAAGGACACAAATTTGATTTTTCAACCAATTTATATGCACTGGAGCATGCGCATGTAGTTCAAATTTGAATTATGCAAATAAATGCATTGAAAACTCAGTTAATGCATAAAAATGTCCAAACGAACCCCGAAAAATCATAAAAATTCACACAACACTCCTGTTGTTCTATGTTGCCACGAGAAAAAAAAACATGAAAGCAATAAGAGGCAATGGATATCGTTTCATCCCCAAAGGTGGGACGTTCCCTACCGAAAACCATCATGCTTGTTGTGAGAAGCTCTAGTTTGTGAGAAGCATAGACCCAAACCTGCCCCAAATGGGACAAAATTTGTACCATGGCATGTTGATGCCGCGCCATGATAGCATGCCAAGTTTCATGAATTTCAGACGAGTTTTGTATTTACTAGAATTTAAAAACAAGGCATCTCAATGTTTGCCGGCAATCAACGGTGCCCTGGTGTTTAAAATTCATTCCCATTTCTTGCATGGGACCTAAGCATGCACCCAAGGAGACAACTTTGATTTTTCAACCAATTTATATGCACTTGAGCATGCGCATGTAGTTCAAATTTGAATTATGCAAATAAATGCATTGAAAACTCAGTTAATGCATAAAAATGTCCAAACGAACCCCGAAAAATCATAAAAATTCACACAACACTCCTGTTGTTCTATGTTGCCACGAGAAAAAAAAAACTTGAAAGCAATAAGAGGCAATGGATATCGTTTCATCCCCAAAGGTGGGACGTTCCCTACCGAAAACCATCATGCTTGTTGTGAGAAGCTCTGGTTTGTGAGAAGCATATACCGAAACCTGCCCCAAATGGGACAACATTTGTACCATGGCATGTTGATGCCGCGCCATGATAGCATGCCAAGTTTCATGAATTTCAGACGAGTTTTGGATTTACTAGAATTTAAAAACAAGGCATCTCAATGTTTGCCCGCAATCAACGGTGCCCTCGTGTTTAAAATTCATTCCCATTTCTTGCATGGGACCTAAGCATGCACCCAAGGACACAACTTTGATTTTTCAACCAATTTATATGCACTGGAGCATGCGCATGTAGTTCAAATTTGAATTATGCACACAAATGCATTGAAAACTCAGTTAATGCATAAAAATGTCCAAACGAACCCCAAAAATCATAAAAATTCACACAACACTCCTGTTGTTCTATGTTGCCACGAGAAAAAAACCTGAAAGCAATAAGGGGCAATGGATACCATTTCATCCCCAAAGGTGGGACGTTCCCTACAGAAAACCATCATGCTTGTTGTGAGAAGCTCCGGTTTCTAAGCAGCATATACCCAAACCTGCACCAAATGGGACAAAATTTGTACCACGGTGTTGATGCCGCTCCATGATAGCATGCCAAGTTTCATGAATTTCAGACGAGTTTTGGTTTTACTAGAATTTAAAAACCAGGCATCTCAATGTTTTGCCGGCAATCAATGGTGCCCTGGTGTTTGAAATCCATTCCCATTTCTTGCATGGGACCTCAGCATGCACCCAAGGACACATATTTGATTTTTCAACCAATTTACATGCACCGGAGCATGCGTATGTAGTTCAAATTTGAATTATGCACATAAATGCATTGAAAACTCAGTTAATGCATAAAAATGTCCATACGAACCCCAAAAAATCACAAAAATTCACACAAAACTCCTGCTGTTCTATGTTGGCACGAGAAAAAAAAGTTGAAAGCAATAAGAGGCAATGGATATCATTTCGTCCCGAAAGGTCGGACATTCCTTACCGAAAACCATCATGCTTGTTGTGAGAAGCTCTGGTTTGTGAGAAGCATATACCCAAACCTACCCCAAATGGGACAAAATTTGTAACATGGCATGTTGATGCCGCGTCATGATAGCATGCCAAGTTTCATGAATTTCAGACGAGTTTTGGATTTACTAGAATTTAAAAACAAGGCATCTCAATGTTTGCCGGCAATCAACGGTGCCCTGGTATTTAAAATTCATTCCCATTTCTTGCATGGGACCTAAGCATGCACCCAAGGACACAACTTTGATTTTTCAACCAATTTATATGCACTGGAGCATGCGCATGTAGTTCAAATTTGAATTATGCAAATAAATGCATTGAAAACTCAGTTAATGCATAAAAATATCCAAACGAACCCCGAAAAATCATAAAAATTCACACAACACTCCTGTTGTTCTATGTTGCCACGAGAAGAAAAAAACTTGAAAGCAATAAGGGGCAATGGATATCGTTTCATCCCCAAAGGTGGGACGTTCCCTACCGAAAACCATCATGCTTGTTGTGAGAAGCTCTGGTTTGTGAGAAGCATAGACCCAAACCTGCCCCAAATGGGACAAAATTTGTACCATGGCATGTTGATGCCGCGCCATGATAGCATGCCAAGTTTCATGAATTTTAGACTAGTTCTGGATTTACTAGAATTTAAAAACAAGGCATCTCATTGTTTGCCGGCAATCAACGGTGCCCTGGTGTTCAAAATTCATTCCCATTTCTTGCATGGGACCTAAGCATGCACCCAAGGAGACAACTTTGATTTTTCAACCAATTTATATGCACTGGAGCATGCGCATGTAGTTCAAATTTGAATTATGCAAATAAATGCATTGAAAACTCAGTTAATGCATAAAAATGTCCAAACGAACCCCGAAAAATCATAAAAATTCACACAACACTCCTGTTGTTCTATGTTGCCACGAGAAAAAAAAACTTGAAAGCAATAAGAGGCAATGGATATCGTTTCATCCCCAAAGGTGGGACGTTCCCTACCGAAAACCATCATGCTTGTTGTGAGAAGCTCTGGTTTGTGAGAAGCATAGACCCAAACCTGCCCCAAATGGGACAAAATTTGTACCATGGCATGTTGCTGCCGCGCCATGATAGCATGCCAAGTTTCATGAATTTCAGACGAGTTTTGGATTTACTAGAATTTAAAAACAAGGCATCTCAATGTTTGCCGGCAATCAACGGTGCCCTGGTGTTTAAAATTCATTCCCATTTCTCGCATGGGACCTAAGCATGCACCCAAGGACACAAATTTGATTTTTCAACCAATTTATATGCACTGGAGCATGCGCATGTAGTTCAAATTTGAATTATGCACATAAATGCATTGAAAACTCAGTTAATGCATAAAAATGTCCAAACGAACCCCGAAAAATCATAAAAATTCACACAACACTCCTGTTGTTCTATGTTGCCACGAGAAAAAAAAACTTGAAAGCAATAAGAGGCAATGGATATTGTTTCATCCCCAAAGGTGGGACGTTCCCTACCGAAAACCATCATGCTTGTTGTGAGAAGCTCCGGTTTCTGAGCAGCATATACCCAAACCTGCCCCAAATGGGACAAAATTTGTACCACGGTGTTGATGCTGCTCCATGATAGCATGCCAAGTTTCATGAATTTCAGACGAGTTTTGGTTTTACTAGAATTTAAAAACCAGGCATCTCAATGTTTTGCCGGCAATCAATGGTGCCCTGGTGTTTGAAATCCATTCCCATTTCTTGCATGGGACCTCAGCATGCACCCAAGGACACATATTTGATTTTTCAACCAATTTACATGCACTGGAGCATGCGTATGTAGTTCAAATTTGAATTATGCACATAAATGCATTGAAAACTCGGTTAATGCATAAAAATGTCCGTACGAACCCCAAAAAATCACAAAAATTCACACAAAACTCCTGTTGTTCTATGTTGGCACGAGAAAAAAAAGTTGAAAGCAATAAGAGGCAATGGATATCATTTCTTCCCGAAAGGTCGGACATTCCTTACCGAAAACCATCATGCTTGTTGTGAGAAGCTCTGGTTTGTGAGAAGCATATACCCAAACCTGCCCCAAATGGGACAAAATTTGTAACATGGCATGTTGATGCCGCGTCATGATAGCATGCCAAGTTTCATGAATTTCAGACGAGTTTTGGATTTACTAGAATTTAAAAACATGGCATCTCAATGTTTGCCTGCAATCAATGGTGCCCTGGTATTTAAAATTCATTCCCATTTCTTGCATGGGACCTAAGCATGCACCCAAGGACACAACTTTGATTTTTCAACCAATTTATATGCACTGGAGCATGCGCATGTAGTTCAAATTTGAATTATGCAAATAAATGCATTGAAAACTCAGTTAATGCATAAAAATGTCCAAACGAACCCCGAAAAATCATAAAAATTCATACAACACTCCTGTTGTTCTATGTTGCCACGAGAAAAAAAAACTTGAAAGCAATAAGAGGCAATGGATATCGTTTCATCCCCAAAGGTGGGACGTTCCCTACCGAAAACCATCATGCTTGTTGTGAGAAGCTCTGGTTTGTGAGAAGCATAGACCCAAACCTGCCCCAAATGGGACAAAATTTGTACCATGGCATGTTGCTGCCGCGCCATGATAGCATGCCAAGTTTCATGAATTTCAGACGAGTTTTGGATTTACTAGAATTTAAAAACAAGGCATCTCAATGTTTGCCGGCAATCAACGGTGCCCTGGTGTTTAAAATTCATTCCCATTTCTCGCATGGGACCTAAGCATGCACCCAAGGACACAACTTTGATTTTTCAACCAATTTATATGCACTGGAGCATGCGCATGTAGTTCAAATTTGAATTATGCACATAAATGCATTGAAAACTCAGTTAATGCATAAAAATGTCCAAACGAACCCCGAAAAATCATAAAAATTCACACAACACTCCTGTTGTTCTATGTTGCCACGAGAAAAAAAAGCTTGAAAGCAATAGGAGGCAATGGATATTGTTTCATCCCCAAAGGTGGGACGTTCCCTACCGAAAACCATCATGCTTGTTGTGAGAAGAGAAGCATATACCCAAACCTGCCGCAAATGGGACAAAATTTGTACCATGGCATGTTGATGCTTCGCCATGATAGCATGCCAAGTTTCATGAATTTCAGACGAGTTTTGGATTTACTAGAATTTAAAAACAAGGCATCTCATTGTTTGCCGGCAATCAACGGTGCCCTGGTGTTTAAAATTCTTTCCCATTTCTTGCATGGGACCTAAGCATGCACCCAAGGACACAACTTTGATTTTTCAACCAATTTATATGCACTGGAGCATGCGCATGTAGTTCAAATTTGAATTATGCACACAAATGCATTGAAAACTCAGTTAATGCATAAAAATGTCCAAACGAACCCCAAAAATCATAAAAATTCACACAACACTCCTGTTGTTCTATGTTGCCACGAGAAAAAAACCTGAAAGCAATAAGGGGCAATGGATACCATTTCATCCCCAAAGGTGGGACGTTCCCTACAGAAAACCATCATGCTTGTTGTGAGAAGCTCCGGTTTCTAAGCAGCATATACCCAAACCTGCACCAAATGGGACAAAATTTGTACCACGGTGTTGATGCCGCTCCATGATAGCATGCCAAGTTTCATGAATTTCAGACGAGTTTTGGTTTTACTAGAATTTAAAAACCAGGCATCTCAATGTTTTGCCGGCAATCAATGGTGCCCTGGTGTTTGAAATCCATTCCCATTTCTTGCATGGGACCTCAGCATGCACCCAAGGACACAGATTTGATTTTTCAACCAATTTACATGCACTGGAGCATGCGTATGTAGTTCAAATTTGAATTATGCACATAAATGCATTGAAAACTCAGTTAATGCATAAAAATGTCCATACGAACCCCAAAAAATCACAAAAATTCACACAAAACTCCTGCTGTTCTATGTTGGCACGAGAAAAAAAAGTTGAAAGCAATAAGAGGAAATGGATATCATTTCGTCCCGAAAGGTCGGACATTCCTTACCGAAAACCATCATGCTTGTTGTGAGAAGCTCTGGTTTGTGAGAAGCATATACCCAAACTTGCCCCAAATGGGACAAAATTTGTAACATGGCATGTTGATGCCGCGTCATGATAGCATGCCAAGTTTCATGAATTTCAGACGAGTTTTGGATTTACTAGAATTTAAAAACAAGGCATCTCAATGTTTGCCGGCAATCAACGGTGCCCTGGTATTTAAAATTCATTCCCATTTCTTGCATGGGACCTAAGCATGCACCCAAGGACACAACTTTGATTTTTCAACCAATTTATATGCACTGGAGCATGCGCATGTAGTTCAAATTTGAATTATGCAAATAAATGCATTGAAAACTCAGTTAATGCATAAAAATGTCCAAACGAACCCCGAAAAATCATAAAAATTCACACAACACTCCTGTTGTTCTATGTTGCCACGAGAAGAAAAAAACTTGAAAGCAATAAGAGGCAATGGATATCGTTTCATCCCCAAAGGTGGGACGTTCCCTACCGAAAACCATCATGCTTGTTGTGAGAAGCTCTGGTTTGTGAGAAGCATATACCCAAACCTGCCCCAAATGGGACAACATTTGTACCATGGCATGTTGATGCTGAGCCATGATAGCATGCCAAGTTTCATGAATTTCAGACGAGTTTTGGATTTACTAGAATTTAAAAACAAGGCATCTCAATGTTTGCCCGCAATCAACGGTGCCCTCGTGTTTAAAATTCATTCCCATTTCTTGCATGGGACCTAAGCATGCACCCAAGGACACAAATTTGTTTTTTCAACCAATTTATATGCACTGGAGCATGCACATGTAGTTCAAATTTTAATTAAGCACACAAATGCATTGAAAACTCAGTTAATGCATAAAAATGTCCAAACGAACCCCGAAAAATCATAAAAATTCACACAACACTCCTGTTGTTCTATGTTGCCACGAGAAAAAAAACTTGAAAGCAATAAGTGGCAATGGATACCATTTCATCCCCAAAGGTGGGACGTTCCCTACAGAAAACCATCATGCTTGTTGTGAGAAGCTCCGGTTTCTGAGCAGCATATACCCAAACCTGCCCCAAATGGGACAAAATTTGTACCACGGTGTTGATGCCGCTCCATGATAGCATGCCAAGTTTCATGAATTTCAGACGAGTTTTGGTTTTACTAGAATTTAAAAACCAGGCATCTCAATGTTTTGCCGGCAATCAATGGTGCCCTGGTGTTTGAAATCCATTCCCATTTCTTGCATGGGACCTCAGCATGCACCCAAGGACACAGATTTGATTTTTCAACCAATTTACATGCACCGGAGCATGCGTATGTAGTTCAAATTTGAATTATGCACATAAATGCATTGAAAACTCAGTTAATGCATAAAAATGTCCATACGAACCCCAAAAAATCACAAAAATTCACACAAAACTCCTGTTGTTCTATGTTGGCACGAGAAAAAAAAGTTGAAAGCAATAAGAGGCAATGGATATCATTTCGTCCCGAAAGGTCGGACATTCCTTACCGAAAACCATCATGCTTGTTGTGAGAAGCTCTGGTTTGTGAGAAGCATATACCCAAACCTACCCCAAATGGGACAAAATTTGTAACATGGCATGTTGATGCCGCGCCATGATAGCATGCCAAGTTTCATGAATTTCAGACGAGTTTTGGATTTACTAGAATTTAAAAACATGGCATCTCAATGTTTGCCGGCAATCAATGGTGCCCTGGTATTTAAAATTCATTCCCATTTCTTGCATGGGACCTAAGCATGCACCCAAGGACACAACTTTGATTTTTCAACCAATTTATATGCACTGGAGCATGCGCATGTAGTTCAAATTTGAATTATGCAAATAAATGCATTGAAAACTCAGTTAATGCATAAAAATGTCCAAACGAAACCCAAAAAATCATAAAAATTCACACAACACTCCTGTTGTTCTATGTTGCCACGAGAAAAAAAAACTTGAAAGCAATAAGAGGCAATGGATATCGTTTCATCCCCAAAGGTGGGACGTTCCCTACCGAAAACCATCATGCTTGTTGTGAGAAGCTCTGGTTTGTGAGAAGCATAGACCCAAACCTGCCCCAAATGGGACAAAATTTGTACCATGGCATGTTGATGCCGCGCCATGATAGCATGCCAAGTTTCATGAATTTTAGACTAGTTTTGGATTTACTATAATTTAAAAACAAGGCATCTCATTGTTTGCCGGCAATCAACGGTGCCCTGGTGTTTAAAATTCATTCCCATTTCTTGCATGGGACCTAAGCATGCACCCAAGGAGACAACTTTGATTTTTCAACCAATTTATATGCACTGGAGCATGCGCATGTAGTTCAAATTTGAATTATGCAAATAAATGCATTGAAAACTCAGTTAATGCATAAAAATGTCCAAACGAACCCGAAAAATCATAAAAATTCACACAACACTCCTGTTGTTCTATGTTGCCACGAGAAAAAAAAACTTGAAAGCAATAAGAGGCAATGGATATCGTTTCATCCCCAAAGGTGGGACGTTCCCTACCGAAAACCATCATGCTTGTTGTGAGAAGCTCTGGTTTGTGAGAAGCATATACCGAAACCTGCCCCAAATGGGACAACATTTGTACCATGGCATGTTGATCCCGCGCCATGATAGCATTCCAAGTTTCATGAATTTCAGACGAGTTTTGGAATTTAAAAACAAGGCATCTCAATGTTTGCCCGCAATCAACGGTGCCCTCGTGTTTAAAATTCATTCCCATTTCTTGCATGGGACCTAAGCATGCACCCAAGGACACAACTTTGATTTTTCAACCAATTTATATGCACTTGAGCAT